>NC_052518.1:33296550-33361465 GCF_014356525.2 Nilaparvata lugens
TGATTTAAATATGTTTAAGAGTGAAACACCAATTTTTGTAATAGATTGTTCATATCAATCAGATCACTTAAAGGTATCAACTGATGTTAGAGTAGAAATTGAATTTGAAAAGGCTGTACCAAATCTGACAACAGCCTATTGTATTCTTGTAAGTGATACTTTAATGGAATATAAACCATTATCATCACTTGTAAGAGAAGTGCAATAGGTTCATAATAGCATGTGTAGGTTTGTCAACTTTACAACAGAGTGCGTGCAAATCAGTATAAATATGATTTCAAACATGTAATATTGAATTTAAAACAAGAGCTTGTACTACTTAGATCATCATCAGATATAAATTGTATTGAATCAGCAGATGGTGAGAGAGTTTCAATAACTTTGACTAAGCTAGTATGGAAGATGCCATATATTGAGCTAGAAAATCATAGAAGACTAAAATTCCTGAAAAGAATTTGTAGTAAGAGTAAGTAAGAGTAGTAAGAGTAGTAAGTAGTTGCTCGTGAGACGTGGTGATACACACATCATTGATTCATCTTCAACAGTATTATTCTTGAGGCTGCTGCAGAAGATGGAAGAACTAGTTAAGATTAAGGAGGAAGAAGAGGGTGATATTTATGATAGACTTTCAGCTTACTATACCGGTACTAATAGTTCATTTGATGAGATGTATCATTCTAAACCAGTTTCTAAACAAGGACGACAAACATATTCTCGTGCTGTTCAGTGTAATTTAGATAGTGAAGACACTTCACAAACAGAGACGGAAAGCGAATTGATTGAAGAAGATGAGGTGCTTAATAAAGAAGCTGAGAAGGAGAATGCAGTATTGAAAGAAACAGGTGAGTCAGATATTTCAACTTTCTGTGTGGTCGAATTTCATGGATTTAAAAATTATTCAGATAATACATTTATTCTAAAAGAATTTGCACTTATTGATACACGTCAAACATATGTTTTATATCATTTCAAACCACCATTTCCTAAATCTGAACTTCCATGGAAATCATATCGTGATGTATCTTGGCTAGAATTTTATCATCATAAAATAAAATGGGAGATGGGGGATACTGAATACTCAGATAATATTATCAAAAGTTGTCTACAAAACTATCAAAAAGTTTATACTAAGGGTAGAGAGAAGATGGAATTTTTAAAGAAATTTCATGCTAATGTTGAAATGATACCAGATAATTTTGAAAGACCGGATTATAAAAAATTTGAAAGTAGTTGGTGTAATGAGATTTGTAAAATATATAGATCGGTTGGGAATGGACGTTGAGCACTTTTCAGTGCAAATCATTATCTTTCAGAATTGCTAATAAAGTCAGAAGTAATATGTAAACAGCATGTGGATTATCTGTGTGAGAGCGAGAGGATGAGATCTATGAAAAGTTGTCCTTTTTATAATAATGAGAAAAAAGATAGTATGCAAGACAGGGTTTTTTCTACAATGGTAGTAAAGTAATTTGTGTTTATTGTGGATATGAACTGTTTATGCATAGAGCCAGAATATGTAATCTTAATAGCGGTGCGAATACAGTAAATTTTTCAGTCTTGGTTCTGTTGGTATAAATAGAGCTGAAAATGGTAGGATGATACAGTGTGCTATTGAACATCATTCAGGATGAATCCGGTAAATTGGTTAGCAGCTGGAGATAATTTAGAAAGTAAACTTCGTGAACATTTAGATTGGTTTGATGTATGTGAAGATTCAATCAGTAAAGCTAAAAAAAGAAAATCGTGATACGACATTATTAGTGGAATTACTATCAGTTTTTTTATCGACAGTGAATATTGATGACATTAATGAGTACTTGTGTTATTATAGACCGTTTAAATTAAATGTGAATAAACTATTAAAATTAGAAAATGCGGTATTAAATAATATTACATCATCTATAAACAATGATGAAGTTCATTGACTGTTCACGAACATGTTTGTGCAGGTCTTCGTAGTGTACGTAGTGGGGGAAGAGTATTGAGGGAATGAAGTCAGTAACTTGAAATTGTTATTCATTCTACATTCAACATCGTACGTGTGTGAACGTGTTTTCAATCATGCAGGACACTCTATCTTTTGATTTGACAAAGTTCAACCAAACATCATACGAGGATATTCCAATTGTTCAAATATATGATTTGAAACCTGATTTCAAATATCCGATACAAAAAGCGAGATTAGCACTAACAAAGTGTGGAGATAGAATTGTAATGAGACTATATGAAATTAACAAGAAGAGCGGCGCATATTCGTTTTATGATGTTTTATCTACCTGAGAAGTATTTATCAACATTGAATGCAGCAACTTTGGATGATTTTAACAGTAGAAAGTATGTAATGAAATGTGAACATAGAGAGGATAAACCATCTTCAATTCACTTGGAAATGCAATAGTAAGAACTCAAAACTAACTTAAACTGGATTGATTTATTTTACTTAGAATTGATCAAACTCAGTGATGTAGGTCTGTCTCATAGTTAAATGTTAACAATTGATATTTCTATATTAGTCTAGATATTTAGTAAATATTTAGTCTACTATAGATAATCTATCAATATTTAGCTAGAGATGGAGATGAAGCACTTTAAAACTTCAACGCCTGCGCTTTTTACTGCATAGATAAAGTGAATATTTGAATTTAATTATATACTATCAAATTATATTCATATTCATTTTCATCCTACAGTCAGGTGGAAAGAAAAGCATATATGAAAGAAAGTAAGCTGTATTTTACTCAGTCTTTACTCAAAAAGAAAATAACTGATCTAACAACTACATCAATGATAGTAAAACAATTGTATGTAGTAACAGATGCAACAAAGATTTAATAAGTAGAGCTGAAATGCTGCTGCTGCTGCTCTCTAATTTCTGATCTAACTCAGTGATGTAGGTCTGTCTCATAGTTAAATGTTAACAATTGATATTTCTATATTAGTCTAGATATTTAGTAAATATTTAGTCTACTATAGATAATCTATCAATATTTAGCTAGAGATGGAGATGAAGCACTTTAAAACTTCAACGCCTGCGCTTTTTACTGCATGGATAAAGTGAATATTCGAATTTAATTATATACTATCAAATTATATTCATTTTCATCCTACAGTCAGGTGGAAAGAGAAGCATATATAAAAGAAAGTAAGCTGTATTTTACTCAGTCTTTGCTGAGTTCAGCCAGTGTTAACTACAAAAGGTGTTAGTGCATACATAACCTATAAATTATGAGTCAATGCTTTAGTTATTCAAAGTTCAAAAAGATATCAAGGCTTCTAATGGGTATAACATTTGATGAATTTAATTAACTGGCAAATAGTGTAAGATATTCAAAGTACTGTTTAGATAATGACACTGACAGTAAGGAGGTTAAGCATAACAATCAAAATTCAAACAATGTAAATACAAACAATTCAAGATTCTCTATATTATCCGAAATATATGATTTACTAGATATTGTGATTGATGGTTATGGTCATTTTCATTATGGCTGTAGCTGTGAATGCCCAGTTATGACAATAACTGATGTTAATGAGCTCTGGGAAGCATTATTCGATCTAGCTGAGCATAAGTGTATGAAAAAGTAAAAAACATTAAGCTTAAAGGCAGGCAGCGGCGGGCGGCGACATAGGGGGTGACGGGGGGGGGACTTGTTTGGAAGGAAGATCTTGCAAGTGTCTACTTATTTTTTTAAAATAAGTACTTGAACAAGAATGGTGGTCTTCAGTAGGAGGAGGAGATTTGGTTTAGGCTGGGGGGGTCCGCAAAGTGTGGGGGATTGCTTGGAGGGGGATTCTGCAATTGGTACGCCCATAAATTTGTTTTTTTCATATAAATACTTGAAATCAAATGGCAGTTTTAGTATCGGTGGGAGAACTGGTCCAGGCGAGGGGTTAGAAAATGGAGTTTTCCCGCGCGGAGCGCGGGAAGATTTGGGCGGGGTTTGGAGCCCCCCTGGGGGATTAGGCTCTGCCCCCTAATTAAAATACTGCTCTGTGATTGGTGCGTTAAATCTGCAATAATATACTACTCATTTGCAAAAATATTACTGAGTAGAAAAATGTATCGTGATGTCTGTTGGTTGGAGCATAACTATCATAAAATTAGATGGGATCAAGGTGATTTGACTTATTCTGATGAACTGTTAGCATCATACTTGCAGAATTATTTCACAATCTATACAAAGGGAAGAGAAAAATCACAGTTTTTGAAAAGGTTACACAACAATGTACAAACTATTCCGGAGAACTTTGAAAAACCAGACTATTCAATGTTTACAGATTCTTGGTGTTTTAGTGTATACAAAATTCATAACAAAATGAACAATGCCCGTTGTGCACTTTTTAGTGCATATCATTATTCGACAATCTTGTTGAGTGAGAAGCAAACAGAGAGAAAGGAGAATAGTGCAGCAGCAGCAGCAAACAATTTGCAAAATTCCTATTATACATGTGAAAATAATAGAATGGAAAGTATGAAGCATTGTAATCTATACACAAAACAGCAAAGATGCAAGTATGCACAACAAGGATTCTATTTTGATGGAAAAACATTCTATGTGTTTATTGTGGATTTGATTTGAATTCGCATAGAGCAAGAGTATGCCGTCTAGCCTGTAGCGAAGGTGGAGGGGGACGGCGGAAACAAATAAATTCCACTGTTCTTGTACCGCTCATTTAGATGTGAAGAAGCAGCAGCAGCAGAGTATAATGAATCCTCAAACTTGGTCTTATGCACCAGTGTGCTTGGAAATAAAACTACAAGAGTATATTGAATGGTATGAAATGTGTGAAAAAGCAATACATTCTGCTGAAGAGGGAAATAGTAAAAGTATTGCTAGACAATTGAAATCAATATTTTTAAATTCGGTGAATGTTAGTGATATCAGTGATTATTTAGCTTATTATAGACCATTTAGATTGAGTGTAGACAAACTGATAAAAATTGAAGAAGAAATATTGTTATCGGTACGTGAAACTGGAAGTGTGGAAGAAGAAGGAGAAGGGGAGCTAGTAGAAAGTGAGAGCTGAACGCTCAGTCTTCAACCGACAACAGCTTAGTTCAGTCACACACACACGCACGCAACGAGAATCATGGATTATCAACAGCGGAGTAACAGTGGGAATGATCGATATTTCAGTATGAAATCTTTCAATTATATTTCAAAAACGGAATATCCGACGGTCTCACTCAAAGAACTTGTGCACAATTCATGGTACCGTGTTGTACCTTGTTGGTACCTTGTTGAACACAACAAGGACAACGTATCATCATGAGGTTATACGATCTTGACAGCAATGGTGACTATTATTGTGAAGTTTACTTACCTGAGAAATTTCTAAGTGTTTTGAATGTGCAAACACTTGATGATTTCAACAAACAAAAACTCTATCTGAAGTGTATACAACGAGAAGGTGAATCGCCTCTTGTTCTTTTAGAAGAAGAAAGGAATATATGAACAAAAATAATAAAAAAAAACCTATTCCAATTTGTGCAATAGGCCTAATGTTGATTAACACTTTGTAAAGAATAACTATAGTATCTCTTTCCTGTATAGGGCTACTTGTAATATAATATAAAGAAAATAAATAAAAATCTCAGTACCCTTTCTTTAAAATATTTTATCACAACATGTTTTGGTCATTTATGCCATTTTCATATCACTTGAAAATGGCATGAATGACCGAAAAATGTTGTGATAAAATATTTTAAAAAAAGAGTACTGAGATTTTTATTTATTTTCTTCATATTTATAACTATAGTAGTATGTAGAATAGATTATCACTATATACAACCTATTATAGAAATTCAATTGATGTTTTTCAATATGGGGATAGCACATTAAAAAAAGCACCACCATTCCTTTTACAGCATAGTGTGAAAAAAATAACATCTTATATTTCGACAAGAATATGAAATGTAATTTTTTTCATTCTTCCTGTGGTGGAGGAAAAAAAGGAGACTAATGTTATAGAATCGTCTAACTGTAGAAATTCGTACAAAGTTATAATGGGAAAGCAAGCTAGTAGTAGTAGTTGCGAGTTTTGCCCACCAGTAGTAGTAGTTGCGAGTTTTGCCCACCAGTAGTTGAAATTGCATGTTTTGCCCAGTTGAAATTGCAAAAATTTCTGAGATATCTGAGATTTTAAATATCTGAGATATCTGAGATTTTTAATATCTGAGATATCTGAGATTTTAAATATCTGAGATATCTGAGATTTTAAATATCTGAGATATCTGAGATTTTAAATATCTGAGATATCTGAGATTTTAAATATCTGAGATATCTGAGATTTAATATATATGAAATATCTAAATGTTGGGTTGGCAAGCCTGCTGCTGCTGCTGGCCCAAGCAGGTTGTGCACCTGCTGCTGGTCAACAAAGAAGGGGGACAAGCCTTCCTATTGGTGGGGGGCGTGACAGGTGCACCTGCTGCTGCTGGTCAACAAAGAAGGGGAACAAGCCTTACTATTGGTGGTGGGGCGTGACAGGTGCACCTGCTGCTGCTAGTCAACAAAGAAGGGGAACAAGCCTTCCTATTGGTGATGGTGGGGCGTGACAGGTGCTGCTGGTCAACAAAGAAGGGGTGTGTGCCTTCCTATTGATGGGGCCTATTGGTGGGGGCAATATTCTTATGAAATTTCAATAGTATAATAAGTATGTGTCAAACATCCTGTATGCCAAATTTAAAATGAATTGGACAATTAGAAATAACCGGTCAATCACTTTTGACCAGCATAGTCAATAGGATTTTTAACACCTGATCACCCCTAAACATCATTATATTTTCATGAAGTTTCAACAGTATGTTCAATATGTGTGAATTATCCTGTATGCCGAATTTGTAATGGATCAGACAATTAGAAATAGCTGTTCAATAATTTTTGGTGCTGGTCAATAGGGTTTTTAAACCCCTAACCACACCTAAAAGTCCACATATTCTTATAAAATTTCAATAGTATAAGTATGTGTGGATCATCCTGTATGCCAAATTTGAAACGAATCGGACAATTGGAAATACCCAGTCAATCACTTTTAATGCTGGTCAATGGGGTTTTCAACTTCTTACCACCCCTAATAGTCTACATATTTTTATGAAATTTCAATAGTATATAGGTAATGCATATGAGTGGATCATCCTCTATGCCAAATTTGAAACGAATTGGACAATTGGAAATACCCAGTCAATCACTTTTTATGCTGCTCAATAGGAGTCTCAACCCCAAACCACCCCTAAACATCATTATAATTTGATGAAATTTCAACAGTATGTTCAATATGTATGAATCATCCTGTATGCCAAATTTGAAACGAATCAGACAATTAGAAATACAGTCAATAACTTTTTATGCTTGTCAATAGGTTTTTCAACCCCTCACCACCCCTAAACATAATTATATTCTGATGAAATTTCAACAGTATGTTCAATATGTGTGAATTATCCTGTATGCCAAATTTGAAACGATTTGGACAATTAAAAAAAACCAGGACAATGACTTTTTTTGCTGATCAATAGGGTTTTTAACCACTAATCACCCCCAAACATCATTATATCTTGATGAAATTTCAACAGCATGTTAATAATGTTCGAGTTATCCTGTATGCCAAATTTGAAACGAATTGGACAATCAGTAATACCTGGTCAATCACTTTTTATGCTATTCAATAGGGTTTTCAACCTTTTAACACCCTATATAGTACACATATTCTTATGAAATTTCAATAGTATAATAGGTATGTGTAAATCAGCCAGTATGACGAATTTGGAATCAATCGGACAATTGGAAATACCCCATCAATCACTTTTTATGCTGGTCAATAGGGTTTTTAATCCTTGATCAACCCTAAACATCATTATATTTTGATGAAATTCCAACAGTATGTTTAATATGTGTGAATTATCCAGTATGCCAGATTTGAAAAGAATCGGACAATCAGTGTTTATTCGACAGAGGCTGGACTGTATCAAATACATCGAGAACTTTTTGGGGTTGTCTGGCATGGGTAGCAAGTTGAACAGTTTATATGGCTAAGTGCACAATAACATAGGCCTACCTCCTTCCTTCTAGGATCCCGGGTCCAGATCAAGATACGAGACAAGATGACACTTGTAATAAATCACAATAAATCAATAGATCATTTTGCAAAAATCGACATAGAGAGAAGTGAGCTGTTCGATTGACTCACAAACGGCAACTGGCGCGATTATGCTATATGCATCACCCTTCAATTGCCCCCTCCACCACACAACACCAGACAACAAAGAGGAACATTGATAGTTTCGTCCGAACAATCAAAAATACCAGGTCAATCACTTTTTATGCTGTTCAATAGGGTTTTTAACCCCTAACCAACCCTAAACATCATTATATTCTGATGAAATTCCAACAATATGTTTAATATGTGTAAATTATCCAGTATGCCAGATTTGAAATGAATCATTCAATTAGAAATACCAGGTCAATCACTTTTAATGCTGGTCAATATGGTTCTCAACCCATTACCACCACTAATAGTCCACATATTCTCACGAAATTTCAATAGTATAATGAGTATGTGTGAATCAACCTCTATGCTAAATTTGAAATGAATTTGACAATCAGAAATACCCAGTCAATAACATTTTATGCTTGTCAATCTGGGTTTAAACCCTTACTATCCTTAATAGTGCACTTATTCCTATAAAATTCCAAATGTGTGTGGAATATTTGTGAATTATCCTGTATGTCAAATTTGAAACAAATTGGACATTTTGAGATACCCAGTCAATCACTTTTTATGCTGTTCAATAGGGTTTTTAGCCCCTAACCACCCCTAAACATCATTATATTTTTATGAAACTCCAACAATATGTTTAATATGTGTAAATTATTCTGTATTTAAAATTTGAAACGAATTGGACAATTAGAAATACACGGTCAATAACTTTTTATGCTTGTCAATAGGGTTTTTAACCCCTAACCACCCCTAAACATCATTATATTCTGATGAAATTTCAACTGAATGTTCAATATGTGTGAATTATCGTGTATGCCAAATTTGAAACGAATTGGACAACCAGTAATACCTGGTCAATCAATTTTTAAGCTTTTCAATAGGGTTTTCAAACCCTCAACACCCCATATACTCCACATATTCTTATGAAATTCCAATAGTATAATAGGTATGTGTGAATCATCCTGTATGCCAAATTTGGAATAAATCGGTCAATTAGAAATACACGGTCAATCACTTTTCATGCTGGTCAATAGGGTTTTTAACCCCTAACCACCCCTAAACATTATTATATTCTGATGAAATTTCAACAATATGTTAAATATGTGTAAATTATTCAGTATGCCTGATTTGAAATGAATCGTTCAATAAGAAATACCAGGTCAATCACTTTTTATGCTGGTCAATAGGGTTTTTAACCTCTACACCTGATAGTCCACATATTCTTATAAAATTCTGATAGTATTAGCATGTGTGGATCATCCTGAGGTATGCCAAATTTGCAATGAATCAGACAATAAGAAATACCAGGTCAATCACTTTTTGATAGGGGTTTTAACCCCTAACCACCTCCAAACATCATTATATTTTGATGAAATTCCAACAGTATGTTTAATATGTGTAAATTATCCTGTATGCCAAATTTTAAATTGATCGGATAATCAGTATTACCTAACAATCACTTTTTATGCTGTTTGATGGGGTTTTCAACCCCTAACACCCCAAATAGTCAACATATTCTTATGAAATTTCAATGGTATAATAAGTATGTGTAAATCATCCTGTATGCCAATTTTGAAACGAATCAGACAATTGGAAATACATGATCAATCGCTTTTAATGCTGGTCAATAGGGTTTTCAACCCCTTACCACCACTAATAGTCCACATATTCTAATGAAATTTCAATAGTATAATGAGTATGTGTGAATCAATCTCTATGTCAAATTTGAAACGAATTCGACAATCGGGAATACCCAGTCAACAACTTTTTATTCTTGTCAATAGGGGTTTAAACCCTTACCATCCCCAATAGTGGACATATTCCTATAAAATTCCAATATTGTGTGAAATATGTGTGAATTATCCTGTATGCCAAATTTGAAACAAATCAGACAATTAGAAATAACCAGTCAATCACTTTTCATGCTGTTCAATAGGGTTTTTAACCCCTTACCACCCCTAAACATCATTATATTTTGATGAAATTTTTGATTATCCTGTATTCAAAATTTGAAACAAATTGGACAATTAGAAATACACGGTCAATAACTTTTTATGCTTGTCAATAGGGTTTTCAACCCCTAACCACCCCTAAACATCATTATATTTTGATGAAATTCCAACAGTAGACAATAATGTTCGAATTATCCTGTATGCCAAATTTGGAACGATTTGGTCAATTAAAAAAACCAGGACAATGACTTTTTTTGCTGATTAATAGGGTTTTTAACCCCTAACCACCCCTAGACATCATTATATTTTGATGAAATTTCAACAGTAAACAATAATGTTCGAATTATCCTGTATGCCAAATTCGGAAAGAATTGGACAATCAGTAATACCTGGTCAATCACTTTTTATGCTGTTCAATAAGGTTTTCAACCTTTTAACACCCTATATAGTCCACATATTCTTATGAAATTTCAATAGTATAATAGGTATGTGTAAATCAGCCTGTATGCAGAATTTGAAATGAATCGGACAATTGGAAATACCCCATCAATCACTTTTTATGCTGGTCAATAGGGTTTTTAACCCCTAATCACCCCTTAACATCATTATATTTTGATGAAACTCCAACAGTATGTTTAATATGTGTAAATTATCCTGTATTTAAAATTTGAAACGAATTGGACAATTAGAAATACACGGTCAATAACTTTTCATGCTTGTCAATAGGTTTTTTAACCCCTAACCACCCCTAAACATAATTATATTTTGATGAAATTTCAACAGTATGTTCAATATGTGTGAATTATCCTGTATGCCAAATTTGAAACGATTTGGACAATTAAAAAAACCAGGACAATGACTTTTTCTGCTGATCAATAGGGTTTTTAACCCCTAACCACCCCAAAACATCATTATATTTGTTTTTGAGAGAGTTTGTTTTTGATGAAATTCCAACAATATGTTTAATATGTGTAAATTATCCAGTATGCCAGATTTGCAATGTGTAGTATACCAGAAACCAGATGTTATGCAAAACAGATGACATAAATCAGTTATAATATTTAATAGTTTGTTGATTGGAATTCACTCGATCCTACATGTTTTTTTTAGAGATTACACACGTTGAGTATTAATCTTTGAGACTTTTTTATTTCCAATATTCTACATGGCGCAGTCGGTTAATTAAAATCACAGTAAATGTCAACCATTCGACGGAACAACCGAAGATTGGATATATTGGCACGAAAGGTTCAAGATTTTCCTACGAAATGGAAACATCAAAAACGAAGAAAAAAAACGAGACATACTACTTGAGAATCTTGGACCGCAACCATTCAAGATAGTTTTCGATTCTATGCATCCGACCCCCATAAACAACATTGGATTTAATGATGCGATAGAAGTCTTAAACAAATACTACACGAAACCACAAGCACCTCTATCCCAGAGAGTTTGTTTTCCTCAACGATTCCGGAATGAAGGTGAGACCATAACTCAATTTGAACTAGATTTAAGGTTTCTCACAGGAAATTGTAATTTTGGTGATAACCTGGATGAACGTTTAAGAGATCAGTTCATATTAGGCATCAACAACGATAGTTGGCAACTTGAGTTATTGAGAATGCATGCATCAACACAAACAACTTTCACAAAAATAGTAGAATCAGCAAAATTGCTAGAAACCGTTAACCTTCAACAGCAAGAAATTAAAAACAGTTCTACAAATTTGAATAGAGTAAAAATTTCTGATAAACATCAGGCAATGGGATCCAACCCTCAAAAGTACAATGAAAAATATGAAAAGAAATCGACTCTAAAATTGAACAAAAATACACATTGTCTCCATTGTGGAAACCGGCGACATTCTGATGGTGTCATGTGCACTGCAAATAACAAATTTTGTAAAGCTTGCGGAGGTAAGAACCATTTTGCTAGAGCATGTCTAAAAGTAGGGAACGCTACAATTGTAAAAGACAAACAGATAAATAAGGTCCGCGAAAATTTATCAATAGAAGATGACAACCTGTCACTTTCCGATATTGAACATATAAGAACTCTGGAAAAAGGCTGTAAAGTAATGGTGAACGTTAAACTCAACAACAACACAGTGAAAATGCTGTATGATCCAGGTGCTGCTTACAGCATTATTAACAAGAAATTATGGAAAAAAATTGGAAGTCCCATTTTAAAACCAACAAGAAACCTCACGGCATACACAGGGATTGACATTGAAACACTTGGAGAAACACATATAAATGTCAATGCTTTTGGTGACTCCAGGAAATTACCAGTAATCGTTATAAAGAAAGATGACATACCTTTGTTTGGACTTAATTGGGTCCTCAAATTCAATCTACCCTTACCTCCCGGTGCTGAAATATGCTCAGTAAAAAAAACGATAAGCTCTCCACAATAAAAGAACTCAGTTTTGGTGAATAAAATAATCACAGATTTTTCTGATGTTTTCAATCCAAATCTGGGAACAATAAAGAACTGCAAGGTACTTTTCTACATGTCAAAAAATGCCATACCAATAGTTGCAAAACCATGTCCAGTTCCGTTTTCCTTAAGAAAAGCAGTAGAAATGGAACTACAACGTTTAGTAGACAGTAATGTACTATCACCTGCAAACACAAGTGAAGAACCTATCACATGGTCCTCACCAATAGTTATTGTGGTGAAACCTACAGGAGCAGTCCGGATAAGTGCTGATTTTAAAACCACCATAAACAAGTTTATAAGTCCAGACAACTATCCCCTACCTAGGTTTGAAGAAATCACTTCAAAACTTACAGGAGGGAAAGAATTCACAATATTATTGATTTGAAGGATGCATATCTACAAATGGAAGTTGATACTTCTGTACAAAAGTATCTCACTATTTCTACTCATAAAGGATTTTTCAGATATTCACGCCTTCCTTTTGGGATAAAAATAGCAACAGCAGCTTTTCAGTGTAAAATGGATCAAATCTTGGCTGGCTTGGAAGGCGTTGCATGTCTTTTAGATGATGTAATTATAACAGCTCCCACAAGAGAAGAACACATTAACAGAGTCAGGGAAGTGTTAAAACGTTTTGAAAACAATGGACTTCGAGTACAAACCACAAAATGTAAATGGTTTGAGGAATCAGTAAACTATTTGGGACACAGAATAGATCAAACAGGTATACACCCCACAACTGAACACATCAAAGCCTTAGAAGATATGCCATCACCGAAAAATGTCAAAGAACTAAGATCCTTCTTGGGATCAATCAACTACTACAGTAAATTTGTACCACATTTACAAGCACTGTGCGTTCCATTACACAAATTACTTAAAAAAGGAGCAAATTGGCACTTGGATAAAAAACATGAACAAATCGCTACAAAATTGAGACATTTATTAACAACATCAGATACTTTAGCTCATTATGATGAATCACTTCCTCTAATTCTTGCCACAGACGCAAGTGAAGTCGGATTAGGTGCAGCTCTTTTTCACAGATATACTGATGGTACTGAAAGGCCAATTTTTTTCGCATCAAGACGACTTGACAAAGCTGAAAAACGGTACAGTGTGATTGAAAAAGAAGCATTAGGTTTAATTTTCGGAGTAACACGTTTTGAACAGTTCCTCTATGGCAGACACTTTGAGATTCGTACTGATCATAAAGCTTTAGTGAAAGTTTTCGGTGAAAATGACTCTATTCCAAAAGTTGTTTCCAATCGTATTGCTAGATGGGCTTTAATTTTGAGCTCATACGACTACTCAATAAATTATCACAGAGGTGCAGATAATGCAATGGCGGATATGCTATCAAGGTTTCCTTTGGAAAATGTATTGAAGTCAAAAAACGAAAAGTTAGGGGAAAACAATAGAGCACATCTTTTCCACCTTCGATTTCAAGATATACCATTATCAACAAAGAGCTTACAAGAAACAACAAAACATGACACAACACTTGCAAAAGTTACAAACTATCTCCGAAGTGGTTGGACAACAGATACAAATGTAAACAAAGAACTACTACCATATTACAATAAACGAGAAGAACTATCATTTGAAAATGGCATACTCCTCTGGTTGGGTCATTTAGTCATACCCACAAGATTAAGAACAAAAGTACTACAAATTCTTCATGAAGGTCATCCAGGAATTGTAGCAATGAAAGGAAAAACACGATTCCAAGTATGGTGGCCTGGACTGGACAAAGATTTAGAGGAACATGTAAAACACTGCACCGCATGTCAAGAAAACAGAAACAGAGATGTTGAGATGCCACTTTTCTCATGGACTCTTCCAACAGAAGTGTGGTCTAGAATCCACATAAATTTTGCAGGACCATTTTTAGGGAAAATGTGGTTAGTCGTTGTAGATGCTAGATCGAAATGGCTCGAAGAAATACCCATGTCAACAACCACAACAAAATCCACGATCAATATATCACAAGATCTATTTTCTAAATTTGGCTACCCAAGAATAATTGTAAGTGACAACGGTCCTCAACTGACTTCGTATGAATTCCAAAATTTCTGCAAAGAACTGAACATAAAACATGCACGTATCACCCCATATCACCCAAAAAGCAATGGATTGGCGGAGCATTGTGTACGAACGTTCAAAGAACGTATGGGAATTTCAAAAGGAAGTACTGGCACTTTACAAGAAAAACTAAATAAATTTTTATTTGCTCATAGAACATCCCCAAAGAGAGCAACGGGAAAAACACCTGCTTTTATGATGTTCGATCGCGAGTTACGCTGCAAAATAGATCTATTACTACCAGATGTTAATGACAGAGTAGACGAAGAGTTAGTTAGACAAGGGAACAGCAAGCCGAGAGTCAACGCAAAGGTGTTCGGAGAGGGCGATGGCGTATGGGTACTAGACAGATCAGGCAAAGGCTACAAAAAAGGAAAAATCGTTAAAGTAAATGGACCATACTCATACCTAGTGAATGTTGAGGAAACGATGAGAAGATGCCACGCAGATCAACTGCGATATGCAGATTGAACTTGAGAAGAAAGGGGGAAGATGTAGTATACCAGAAACCAGATGTTATGCAAAACAGATGACATAAATCAGTTATAATATTTAATAGTTTGTTGATTGGAATTCACTCGATCCTACATGTTTTTAATAGAGATTACACATGTTGAGTATTAATCTTTGAGACTTATTCATTTCCAATATTCTACACAATGAATCGTTCAATTAGAAATACCAGGTCAATCACTTTTTATGCTGGTCAATGGGGTTTTAAACCTCTAACCACACCTAATAGTCCACATATTCTTATAAAATTTCAATAGTATAAGTATGTGTGGATCATCCCCCATGCCAAATTTGAAAGAGATCAGACAATTGGAAATACCTGGTCGATGACTTTTAATGCTGGTCAATATGGTTCTCAACCCCTTACCAACACTAATGGTCAACATATTCTTAAAAAATTTGAATGGTATAATAAGTATGTGTGGATCTTCCTGTATGCTGGATTTGAAACGAATTGGACAATCAGTATTACCTAACAATCACTTTTTGTGCTAGTCAATAGGGTTTTTAACCACTAACCACACCCAATAGTCCACATATTCTTATAAAATTTGAATAGTATAAGTATGTGTGGATCATCCTGTATGCCAAATTTGAAACGAATCGGACAATCGGAAAAACCAGGACAATGACTTTTTTTGCTGATCAATAAGGTTTTTAACCCCTAACCACCCCTAAACATCATTACATCTTGATGAAATTCCAACAGTTTGTTAATAGTGTTCGAATTATCCTGTATGCCAAATTTGAAACGAATTGGACAACCAGTAATACCTGGTCAATCAATTTTTAAGCTTTTCAATAGGGTTTTCAACCCCTCAACACCCCATATACTCCACATATTCTTATGAAATTTCAATAGTATAATAGGTATGTGTGAATCATCCTGTATGCCGAATTTGGAATAAATCGGTCAATTAGAAATACCCGGTCAATTACTTTTTATGCTGGTCAATAAAGTTTGTAACCCCTAACAACCACTAAACATCAATATATTTTGATAAAATTTCAACAATATGTTTAATATGTGTAAATTATCCAGTATGCCAGATTTGAAATAAATCGTTCAATTAGAAATACCAGGTCAATCACTTTTTATCCTGGTCAATAGGGTTTTTAAACTCTAACCACACCTAATAGTCCCCATATTCCTATAAAATTTTAATAGTATAAGCATGTGTGGATCATCCTGTGGTATGCCAAATTTGCAACAAATCGGACAATCAGAAATACCCGGTCAATCACTTTTTATGCTGGTCAATAGGATTTTCAACCCTAAACATCACCCCTAAACATCATTATATTTCGATGAAATGCCAACAGTATGTTTAATATGTGTAAATTATCAAGTATGCCAGATTAGAAACGAATCCGACAATCAGAAATATCAGGTCAATCACTTTTTGATAGGGGTTTTAACCCCTAACCACCTCCAAACATCATTATATTTTGATGGAATCCCAACAGTATGTTTAATATGGGTAAATTATCCTGTATGCCAAATTTGAAATGGATCGGACAATCAGTATTACCCAACAATCACTTTTTATGCTGTTTGATAGGGTTTTCAACCCCTAACACCCCATATAGTCAACATATTCTTATGAAATTTCAATGGTATAATGAGTATGTGTAAATCATCCTGTATGCCAAATTTCAAATGAATCGGACAATTAGAAATACCCGGTCAATCACTTTTTATGCTGGTCAATAAGGTTTTTAACCCATGATCACACCTAAACATCATTATATTCTGATGAAATTACAACAGTATGTTTAATATGTGTGAATTATCCTGTGTGCCAAATTTATAACGGATCAGACAATTAGGAAAACCTGTTCAATCACTTTATGTGCTGGTCAATAGGGTTTTCAACCCCTTACCATCACTAATAGTCCACATATTCTCATGAAATTTCAATAGTATAATGAGTATGTGTGAATCAATCTCTATGCCAAATTTGAAACGAATTTGACAATCGGGAATACCCAGTCAATAACTTTTTATTCTTGTCAATAGGGGTTTAAACCCTTACCATCCCCAATAGTGGACATATTCCTATAAAATTCCAATAGTGTGTGAAATATGTGTGAATTATCCTGTATGCCAAATTTGAAACAAATCAGACAATTAGAAATAACCAGTCAATCACTTTTCATGCTGTTCAATAGGGTTTTTAACCCCTTACCACCCCTAAACATCATTATATTTTGATGAAATTTTTGATTATCCTGTATTCAAAATTTGAAACGAATTGGACAATTAGAAATACACGGTCAATAACTTTTTATGCTTGTCAATAGGGTTTTCAACCCCTAACCACCCCTAAACATCATTATATTTTGATGAAATTCCAACAGTAGACAATAATGTTCGAATTATCCTGTATGCCAAATTTGGAAAGAATTGAATTGAACATTTAGAAATATCCAGTCAATCACTTTTTATGCTGTTCAATAGGGTTCTCAACCCCTAACCACCCCTGAACATCACTATATTTTGATGAAATTCCAACAATATGTTTAATATGTGTAAATTATCCTGTATTCAAAATTTGAAACAAATTGAACATTTAAAAAAACCAGGACAATAACTTTTTATGCTTGTCAATAGGGTTCTCAACCCCTAACCACCCCTGTACATAATTATATTCTGATGAAATTTCAACAGTATGTTCAATATGTGTGAATTATCCTGTATGCCAATTTGAAACGATTTGGACATTTAAAAAAACCAGGACAATGACTTTTTTTGTTGTTCAATAGGGTTTTCAACCTTTTAACACCCTATATAGTCCACATATTCTTATGAAATTTCAATAGTATAATAGGTATGTGTAAATCAGCCTGTATGCCGAATTTGAAATGAATCGGACAATTGGAAATACCCCATCAATCACTTTTTATGCTGGTCAATAGGGTTTTTAACCCCTGATCACCCCTAAACATCATTATATTTTGATGAAAATCCAACAGTATGTTTAATATGTGTGAATTATCCAGTATACCAGATTTGAAACGAATCGGACAATCAGAAATACCAGGTCGATCACTTATATGCTGTTCAATAGGGTTTTTAACCCCTAACCAACCCTAAACATCATTATATTCTGATGAAATTCCAACAATATGTTTAATACATTTAAATTATCCAGTATGCCAGATTTGCAATGAATTGTTCAATTAGATATACCAGGTCAATCACTTTTTATGCTGGTCAATGGGGTTTTAAACCTCTAACCACACCTAATAGTCCACATATTCTTATAAAATTTTAATAGTATAAGTATGTGTGGATCATCCTGTATGCCAAATTTGAAACGAATCGGACAATTGGAAAAACATGATCAATCACTTTTAATGCTGTTCAATAGGTTTTCAACCCCATACCACCACTAATAGTCCACATAATATTCTCATGAAATTTCAATAGTATAATGAGTATGTGTGAATCAATGCTAAATTTTATGCTAAATTTGAAACGAATTTGACAATCAGAAATACCCAGTCAATAACATTTTATGCTTGTCAATCTGGGTTTAAACCCTCACTATCCTTAATAGTGGACTTATTCCTATAAAATTCTAATAGTGTGTGAAATATTTGTGAATTATCCTGTATGTCAAATATGAAACAAATTGGACATTCAGAAATACCCAGTAAATCACTTCTTATGCTGTTCAATAGGGTTTTTAACCCCTAACCACCCCTAAACATCATTATATTTTTATGAAATTCCAACAATATGTTTAATATATGTAAATTATCCTATATTTGAAACGAATTGGACAATTAGAAATACACGGTCAATAACTTTTTATGCTTGTCAATAGGGTTTTTAACCCCTAACCACCCCTAAACATCATTATATTCTGATGAAATTTCAACAGTATGTTCAATATGTGTGAATTATCCTGTATGACAAATTTGAAACGATTTGGACAATTAAAAAAACCAGGACAATGACTTTTTTTGCTGATCAATAGGGATTTTAACCCCTAAGCACCACCTAAACATCATTATATTCTGATGAAATTTCATCAATATGTTTAATATGTGTGAATTATCCAGTATGCCTGATTTGAAATGAATCGTTCAATCAGAAATACCAGGTCGATCACTTATATGTTGTTCAATGGGGTTTTTAACCCCTAACCAACCCTTATTATATTTTTATGAAATTCCAACAATATGTTCAATTTGTGTGAATCATCCTGTATTTGAAATTTGAAACGTATTGGACAATTAGAAATACACGGTCAATAACTTTTTATGCTTGTCAATAGGGTTTTTAACCCCTAACCACCCCTAAACATCATTATATTCTGAATAAATTTCAACAGTATGTTCAATATGTGTGAATTATCCTGTATGCCAAATTTGAAACGATTTGGACAATTAGAAAAACCAGGACAATGACTTTTTTTGCTGATCAATAGGGTTTTTAACCCCTAACCACTCCTAAACATCATTATATTCTGATGAAATTCCAACAATATGTTCAATATGTTCAATATGTGTGAATTATCCAGTATGCCAGATTTGAAATGAATCGTTCAATTAGGAATACCAGGTCAATCACTTTTTATGCTGGTCAATGGGGTTTTAAACCTCTAACCACACCTAATAGTCCACATATTCTTATAAAATTTCAATAGTGTAAGTATGTGTGGATCATCCTCTATGCCAAATTTGAAACGAATCGGACAATTGGAAAAACATGATCAATCACTTTTAATGCTGGTCAATAGGGTTTTCAACCCATAACCACCACTAAACATCATTATATTCTGATGAAATTTCAACAGTATGTTCAATATGTGTGAATTATCCTGTATGCTGAATTTGAAACGAATTTGACAATCAGAAATACCCAGTCAATAACATTTTATGCTTGTCAATCTGGGTTTAAACCCTCACTATCCTTAATAGTGGACTTATTCCTATAAACTTCTAATAGTGTGTGAAATATTTGTGAATTATCCTGTATGTCAAATTTTGAAACAAATTGGACATTTGGAAATACCCAGTCAATCACTTTTTATGCTGTTCAATAGGGTTTTTAACCCCTAACCACCCCTAAACATCATTATATTTTCATGAAATTCCAACAATATGTTCAATATGTGTAAATTATTCTGTATTTGAAATTTGAAACGAATTGGACAATTAGAAATACACGGTCAATAACTTTTTATGCTTGTCAATAGGGTTTTTAACCCCTAACCACCCCTAAACATCATTATATTCTGATGAAATTCCAACAATATGTTTAATATGTGTGAATTATTCAGTATGCCTGATTTGAAACGATTTGGACAATTAGAAAAACCAGGACAATGACTTTTTTTGCTGATCAATAGGGTTTTTAACCCCTAACCACCCCTAAACATCATTATATCTTGATGAAATTCCAATAGTTTGTTAATAGTGTTGGAATTATCCTGTATGCCAAATTTGAAACGAATTGGACAACCAGTAATACCTGGTCAATCAATTTTTAAGCTTTTCAATAGGGTTTTCAACCCCTCAACACCCCATATACTCCTCATATTCTTATGAAATTTCAATAGTATAATAGGTACGTGTGAATCATCCTGTATTCCGAATTTGGAATAAATCGGTCAATTGGAAATACCCAGTCAATCACTTTTTATGCTGGTCAATAGAGTTCTTAACCCCTAACAACCACTAAACATCATTATATTTTGATGAAATTCCAACAGTATGTTTAATATGTGTAAATTATCCAGTATGCCAGATTAGAAACGAATCTGACAATTAGAAATACCAGGTCAATCACTTTTTATGCTGGTCAATAGGGTTTTAACCTCTAACCACACCTAATAGTCCACATATTCTTATAAAATTTCAATAGTATAAGTATGTGTGGATCATCCTGAGGTATGCCAAATTTGCAATGAATCGGACAATCAGAAATACCCGGTCAATCACTTTTTATGCTGGTCAATAGGATTTTTAACCCTAAACATCACCCCTAAACATCATTATATTTCGATGAAATTCCAACAGTATGTTTAATATGTGTAAATTATCAAGTATGCCAGATTAGAAACGAATCTGACAATTAGAAATACCAGGTCAATCACTTTTTGATAGGGGTTTTAACCCCTAACCACCTCCAAACATCATTATATTTTGATGAAATTCCAACAGTATGTTTAATATTTCATTCTATGTCAGAGTACTCTCTGCCGGGAGTATGTGAAACTGACTTTGAGGCTTCGGCATTAATTTTCAATGAGTGTTTCTTGGTTGTGTGTGTTTACAGGCCACCTGGGAGTGATATAGCAACTTTCGTGACCAATCTAGATCATCTTTTAACCTCGACTTTTGGAAGATTTGAGAGAATACTTGTTGTTGGCGATTTTAATGTGGATTTTTTGGGTGACTCTATTCCGGGACAGGAGGTATTGTCTGTCTTCAACTCTCATGGCTTGCGAGGTCTCATTACTGAGCCAACTCGTTTAGCGTCTGATTCATCATCACTATTGGATAATGGTTTTATCACTATGGAATGTGTTGACTCAGTCTCTGCAAAGGTCATTGGTCTCTCCTTGTCGGATCATTTAGCTCAGGAATTTGTGATCTCTATGGGGGAGGGATCTATGCAACATAGTGATTTTGTTTTGAGGAGATCCTTTTCCTCAAGAAATAAGTACAGGTTCTCTAACTTCCTCCTTGAATGTGACTGGGGCCCTCTTTATGCTGATCATGGTTCCTTTGATGAAAGGATGGACTACTTCATGAGCAAGTATATTGATGCCTTCATCTGTGCTTTTCCATTGGTGAGGGTGAGAGCAAAAAATCATACAAGGAGGCTAGCTTGGTTGAATCCTGAATTAAAGAGTCTCTGTGATATGAAGAGGGATTTGGAGTTATTCATTAGGACCTATCCTCGGGGCGAGTCTCTTAGAATTTTGTTTAAACTTGTCTCATGGAAGATTAGAACCCTCATTCAGTCACTCAAGGCTGGCTTCTCAAAGCGACTCATTTGTGACGCAAATAACAAGTCAAAAGTCATTTGGGACTTGATAAAAAAAGAGGCAGCTCGCAGGACTACAACTTCTCATCTCCCAATTGTTGTAGATGGGCTCCCTCTGAATTCACCCACTGTTATTGCAAATGCATTCAATGACTACTTTGTGGGTGGTATGAGTGATGTTGCTAGTACTGAAGTAGTGAATTTTTATGAATTGTTGGTGAATGCCAATTCGGGAAATGAAATTGTCTCTGGGATTCCTAGAATTTCGGAGGACGATTTGATAGCCATTGTTTCTAAGCTGAAGAATAAGATGTCAAGTGGCCTGGATGAGATACCATGTAAAATTTTCAAGGAGTTTCTCTATGAGGTGAGTGAACCTTTGACTCATTTGCTCAATCTCTCTAGTGATGTGGGCATTTTTCCATCCTGCTTCAAGGTAGCTAGGGTCAAGCCAATATTCAAGAAAGGATCCAAAAGCCAGGTTGGTAATTATAGGCCGATAGCCAATCTGTCATCGGTCTCCAAGCCCTGGGAGCGAGCAATTTATAATGCAATCCATGACCATTTTAAGAGCAACAATTTGTTTTCGAGCAGCCAATTTGGTTTCCAACAGAATAAATCAACAGTGGAGGCATTGGAATCGTTTGTGAGTGAAGTTTATTCCTCTCTGGATCAGGGTCGGAAGGTGTTGGGCTTCTTTGTGGACCTCAAAAAGGCATTTGATATGCTTGACCATAAAATTTTGATTGAGAAGCTATACTATTATGGTATCCGAGGCAATCTACTGAGTCTTGTAGAATCTTACTTGAGGGGTAGAAGTCAGGTGGTTGAGGTGAGGGCTTTTCAGGGGCAGCTGATTAACCAGATTTTCAAATCACATCCACGTTCCCTCTCTAAGGGAGTACCGCAGGGATCGATCTTGGGCCCCTTGTTGTTCCTTGTTTTCATGAACGATTTCCCTTGTAATGTGCCGTCAGGGAGGTCTGTCTTATTTGCTGATGATGCAAATTTCTTAGTTTCGGCGAATAATGTCGATGAATTGCAGGCTATTGGTGATGCTGTTCTTGCTGAAATTACAAGGTGGTGTTCTGCAAATAAACTTGAAGTCAATATAGGCAAGACAACTTTCATTGAATTCTCAATCCACAGACAACCTGTGAATCAGTTTTTATGCTGGTCAATAGGATTTTTAACCCTAAACATCACCCCTAAACATCATTATATTTCAATGAAATTCCAACAATATGTTTAATATGTGTAAATTATCAAGTATGCCAGATTAGAAACGAATCTGACAATTAGAAATACCAGGTCAATCACTTTTTGATAGGGGTTTTAACCCCTAACCACCTCCAAACATCATTATATTTTGATGAAATTCCAACAGTATGTTTAATATGTGTAAATTATCCTGTATGCCAAATTTGAAATGGATCGGACAATCAGTATTACCTAACAATCACTTTTTATGCTGTTTGATAGGGTTTTCAACCCCTAACACCCCATATAGTCAATATATTCTTATGAAATTTCAATGGTATAATGAGTATGTGTAAATCATCCTGTATGCCGAATTTCAAATAAATCGGACAATTAGAAATACCCGGTCAATCACTTTTTATGCTGGTCAATAAGGTTTTTAACCCATGATCACACCTAAACATCATTATATTCTGATGAAATTACAACAGTATGTTTAATATGTGTGAATTATCCTGTGTGCCAAATTTATAACGGATCAGACAATTAGGAAAAGCTGGTCAAACGAATTGGACAATCAGTATTACCTAACAATCACTTTTTGTTCTGGTCAATAGGGTTTTTAACCACTAACCACACCCAATAGTCCACATATTCTTATAAAATTTCAATAGTATAAGTATGTGTGGATCATCCTGTATGCCAAATTTGAAACGAATCGGACAATTGGAAAAACATGATCAATCACTTTTAATGCTGGTCAATAGAGTTTTCAACCCCTTACCACCACTAATAGTCCACATAATATTCTCATGAAATTTCAATAGTATAATGAGTATGTGTGAATCAACCTCTATGCTAAATTTGAAACGAATTTGACAATCGGAAATACCCAGTCAATAACATTTTATGCTTGTCAATAGGGGTTTAAACCCTTACTATCCTTAATAGTGGACTTATTCCTATAAAATTCCAATAGTGTGTGAAATATTTGTGAATTATCCTGTATGTCAAATTTGAAACGAATTGGACATTTAGAAATACCCAGTCAATCACTTTTTATGCTGTTCAATAGGGTTTTTAACCCCTTACCACCCCTAAACATCATTATATTTTGATGAAATTTTTGATTATCCTGTATTCAAAATTTGAAACGAATTGGACAATTAGAAATACACGGTCAATAACTTTTTATGCTTGTCAATAGGGTTTTCAACCCCTAACCACCCCTAAACATCATTATATTTTGATGAAATTCCAACAGTAGACAATAATGTTCGAATTATCCTGTATGCCAAATTTGGAAAGAATTGAACTGTAATACCTGGTCAATCACTTTTTATGCTGTTCAATAAGGTTTTCAACCTTTTAACACCCCATATAGTCAACATATTCTTATGAAATTTCAATGGTATAATGAGTATGTGTGAATCATCCTGTATGCCGAATTTCAAATAAATCGGACAATTAGAAATACCCGGTCAATCACTTTTTATGCTGGTCAATAACGTTTTTAACCCATGATCACACCTAAACATCATTATATTCTGATGAAATTACAACAGTATGTTTAATATGTGTGAATTTTCCTGTGTGCCAAATCTATTATGGATCAGACAATTAGAAATGGCTGGTCAATCACTTTTTGTGCTGGTCAATAGGCGTTTCAACCACTAACCACACCCAATAGTCCACATATTCTTAT
Organism: Nilaparvata lugens; assembly: GCF_014356525.2. NCBI lineage: Eukaryota > Metazoa > Arthropoda > Insecta > Hemiptera > Delphacidae > Nilaparvata > Nilaparvata lugens. The sequence goes on from NC_052518.1 coordinate 33,321,671, forward strand.
AAAATTTCAATAGTATAAGTATGTGTGGATCATCCTGTATGCCGAATTTGAAATGAATCCGACAATTGGAAATACATGCTCAATCACTTTTAATGCTGGTCAATAGGGTTTTCAACCCCTTACCACCACTAATAATCCACATATTCTCATGAAATTTCAATAGTATAATGAGTATGTGTGAATCAACCTCTATGCCAAATTTGAAACGAATTTGACAATCGGGAATACCCAGTCAATAACTTTTTATTCTTGTCAATAGGGGTTTAAACCCTTACCATCCCCAATAGTGGACATATTCCTATAAAATTCCAATAGTGTGTGAAATATGTGTGAATTATCCTGTATGCCAAATTTGAAACAAATCAGACAATTAGAAATAACCAGTCAATCACTTTTCATGCTGTTCAATAGGGTTTTTAACCCCTTACCACCCCTAAACATCATTATATTTTGATGAAATTTTTGATTATCCTGTATTCAAAATTTGAAACGAATTGGACAATTAGAAATACACGGTCAATAACTTTTTATGCTTGTCAATAGGGTTTTCAACCCCTAACCACCCCTAAACATCATTATATTTTGATGAAATTCCAACAGTAGACAATAATGTTCGAATTATCCTGTATGCCAAATTTGGAAAGAATTGAACTGTAATACCTGGTCAATCACTTTTTATGCTGTTCAATAAGGTTTTCAACCTTTTAACACCCCATATAGTCAACATATTCTTATGAAATTTCAATGGTATAATGAGTATGTGTGAATCATCCTGTATGCCGAATTTCAAATAAATCGGACAATTAGAAATACCCGGTCAATCACTTTTTATGCTGGTCAATAACGTTTTTAACCCATGATCACACCTAAACATCATTATATTCTGATGAAATTACAACAGTATGTTTAATATGTGTGAATTTTCCTGTGTGCCAAATCTATTATGGATCAGACAATTAGAAATGGCTGGTCAATCACTTTTTGTGCTGGTCAATAGGGGTTTCAACCACTAACCACACCCAATAGTCCACATATTCTTATAAAATTTCAATAGTATAAGTATGTGTGGATCATCCTGTATGCCGAATTTGAAATGAATCCGACAATTGGAAATACATGCTCAATCACTTTTAATGCTGGTCAATAGGGTTTTCAACCCCTTACCACCACTAATAATCCACATATTCTCATGAAATTTCAATAGTATAATGAGTATGTGTGAATCAACCTCTATGCCAAATTTGAAACGAATTTGACAATCGGAAATACCCAGTCAATAACATTTTATGCTTGTCAATAGGCGTTTAAACCCTTACTATCCTTAATAGTGGACTTATTCCTATGAAATTCTAATAGTGTGTGAAATATTTTTGAATTATCCTGTATGCCAAATTTGAAACAAATTGAACATTTAGAAATATCCAGTCAATCACTTTTTATGCTGTTCAATAGGGTTCTCAACCCCTAACCACCCCTGAACATCACTATATTTTGATGAAATTCCAACAATATGTTTAATATGTGTAAATTATCCTGTATTCAAAATTTGAAACAAATTGAACATTTAAAAAAACCAGGACAATAACTTTTTATGCTTGTCAATAGGGTTCTCAACCCCTAACCACCCCTGTACATAATTATATTCTGATGAAATTTCAACAGTATGTTCAATATGTGTGAATTATCCTGTATGCCAAATTTGAAACGATTTGGACATTTAAAAAAACCAGGACAATGACTTTTTTTGTTGTTCAATAGGGTTTTCAACCTTTTAACACACCCTATATAGTCCACATATTCTTATGAAATTTCAATAGTATAATAGGTATGTGTAAATCAGCCTGTATGCCGAATTTGAAATGAATCGGACAATTGGAAATACCCCATCAATCACTTTTTATGCTGGTCAATAGGGTTTTTAACCCCTGATCACCCCTAAACATCATTATATTTTGATGAAAATCCAACAGTATGTTTAATATGTGTGAATTATCCAGTATACCAGATTTGAAACGAATCGGACAATCAGAAATACCAGGTCGATCACTTATATGCTGTTCAATAGGGTTTTTAACCCCTAACCAACCCTAAACATCATTATATTCTGATGAAATTCCAACAATATGTTTAATACATTTAAATTATCCAGTATGCCAGATTTGCAATGAATTGTTCAATTAGATATACCAGGTCAATCACTTTTTATGCTGGTCAATGGGGTTTTAAACCTCTAACCACACCTAATAGTCCACATATTCTTATAAAATTTTAATAGTATAAGTATGTGTGGATCATCCTGTATGCCAAATTTGAAACGAATCGGACAATTGGAAAAACATGATCAATCACTTTTAATGCTGTTCAATAGGGTTTTCAACCCCATACCACCACTAATAGTCCACATAATATTCTCATGAAATTTCAATAGTATAATGAGTATGTGTGAATCAATGCTAAATTTTATGCTAAATTTGAAACGAATTTGACAATCAGAAATACCCAGTCAATAACATTTTATGCTTGTCAATCTGGGTTTAAACCCTCACTATCCTTAATAGTGGACTTATTCCTATAAAATTCTAATAGTGTGTGAAATATTTGTGAATTATCCTGTATGTCAAATATGAAACAAATTGGACATTCAGAAATACCCAGTAAATCACTTCTTATGCTGTTCAATAGGGTTTTTAACCCCTAACCACCCCTAAACATCATTATATTTTTATGAAATTCCAACAATATGTTTAATATATGTAAATTATCCTATATTTGAAACGAATTGGACAATTAGAAATACACGGTCAATAACTTTTTATGCTTGTCAATAGGGTTTTTAACCCCTAACCACCCCTAAACATCATTATATTCTGATGAAATTTCAACAGTATGTTCAATATGTGTGAATTATCCTGTATGACAAATTTGAAACGATTTGGACAATTAAAAAAACCAGGACAATGACTTTTTTTGCTGATCAATAGGGATTTTAACCCCTAACCACCACCTAAACATCATTATATTCTGATGAAATTTCATCAATATGTTTAATATGTGTGAATTATCCAGTATGCCTGATTTGAAATGAATCGTTCAATCAGAAATACCAGGTCGATCACTTATATGTTGTTCAATGGGGTTTTTAACCCCTAACCAACCCTAAACATCAGATATTTTGATGAAATTCCAACAATATGTTCAATTTGTGTGAATCATCCTGTATTTGAAATTTGAAACGAATTGGACAATTAGAAATACACGGTCAATAACTTTTTATGCTTGTCAATAAGGTTTTTAACCCCTAACCACCCCTAAACATCATTATATTCTGATGAAATTTCAACAGTATGTTCAATATGTGTGAATTATCCTGTATGCCAAATTTGAAACGATTTGGACAATTAGAAAAACCAGGACAATGACTTTTTTTGCTGATCAATAGGGTTTTTAACCCCTAACCACCCCTAAACATCATTATATTCTGATGAAATTCCAACAATATGTTCAATATGTGTGAATTATCCAGTATGCCAGATTTGAAATGAATCGTTCAATTAGAAATACCAGGTCAATCACTTTTTATGCTGGTCAATGGGGTTTTAAACCTCTAACCACACCTAATACAATATGTTCAATATGTGTAAATTATTCTGTATTTGAAATTTGAAACGAATTGGACAATTAGAAATACACGGTCAATAACTTTTTATGCTTGTCAATAAGCTTTTTAACCCCTAACCACCCCTAAACATCATTATATTCTGATGAAATTCCAACAATATGTTTAATATGTGTGAATTATTCAGTATGCCTGATTTGAAACGATTTGGACAATTAGAAAAACCAGGACAATGACTTTTTTTGCTGATCAATAGGGTTTTTAACCCCTAACCACCCCTAAACATCATTATATCTTGATGAAATTCCAATAGTTTGTTAATAGTGTTGGAATTATCCTGTATGCCAAATTTGAAACGAATTGGACAACCAGTAATACCTGGTCAATCAATTTTTAAGCTTTTCAATAGGGTTTTCAACCCCTCAACACCCCATATACTCCTCATATTCTTATGAAATTTCAATAGTATAATAGGTATGTGTGAATCATCCTGTATGCCGAATTTGGAATAAATCGGTCAATTAGAAATACCCGGTCAATCACTTTTTATGCTGGTCAATAGAGTTCTTAGCCCCTAACAACCACTAAACATCATTATATTTTGATGAAATTCCAACAGTATGTTTAATATGTGTAAATTATCCAGTATGCCAGATTTGAAACGAATCAGACAATTAGAAATACCAGGTCAATCACTTTTTATCCTGGTCAATTGGGTTTTTAACCTCTAACCACACCTAATAGTCCACATATTCTTATAAAATTTTAATAGTATGAGCATGTGTGGATCATCCTGAGGTATGCCAAATTTGCAACGAATCGGACAATCAGAAATACCTGGTCGATCACTTTTTATGCTGGTCAATAGGATTTTTAACCCTAAACATCACCCCTAAACATCATTATATTTCAATGAAATTCCAACAATATGTTTAATATGTGTAAATTATCAAGTATGCCAGATTAGAAACGAATCTGACAATTAGAAATACCAGGTCAATCACTTTTTGATAGGGGTTTTAACCCCTAACCACCTCCAAACATCATTATATTTTGATGAAATTCCAACAGTATGTTTAATATTTCATTCTATGTCAGAGTACTCTCTGCCGGGAGTATGTGAAACTGACTTTGAGGCTTCGGCATTAATTTTCAATGAGTGTTTCTTGGTTGTGTGTGTTTACAGGCCACCTGGGAGTGATATAGCAACTTTCGTGACCAATCTAGATCATCTTTTAACCTCGACTTTTGGAAGATTTGAGAGAATACTTGTTGTTGGCGATTTTAATGTGGATTTTTTGGGTGACTCTATTCCGGGACAGGAGGTATTGTCTGTCTTCAACTCTCATGGCTTGCGAGGTCTCATTACTGAGCCAACTCGTTTAGCGTCTGATTCATCATCACTATTGGATAATGGTTTTATCACTATGGAATGTGTTGACTCAGTCTCTGCAAAGGTCATTGGTCTCTCCTTGTCGGATCATTTAGCTCAGGAATTTGTGATCTCTATGGGGGAGGGATCTATGCAACATAGTGATTTTGTTTTGAGGAGATCCTTTTCCTCAAGAAATAAGTACAGGTTCTCTAACTTCCTCCTTGAATGTGACTGGGGCCCTCTTTATGCTGATCATGGTTCCTTTGATGAAAGGATGGACTACTTCATGAGCAAGTATATTGATGCCTTCATCTGTGCTTTTCCATTGGTGAGGGTGAGAGCAAAAAATCATACAAGGAGGCTAGCTTGGTTGAATCCTGAATTAAAGAGTCTCTGTGATATGAAGAGGGATTTGGAGTTATTCATTAGGACCTATCCTCGGGGCGAGTCTCTTAGAATTTTGTTTAAACTTGTCTCATGGAAGATTAGAACCCTCATTCAGTCACTCAAGGCTGGCTTCTCAAAGCGACTCATTTGTGACGCAAATAACAAGTCAAAAGTCATTTGGGACTTGATAAAAAAGAGGCAGCTCGCAGGACTACAACTTCTCATCTCCCAATTGTTGTAGATGGGCTCCCTCTGAATTCACCCACTGTTATTGCAAATGCATTCAATGACTACTTTGTGGGTGGTATGAGTGATGTTGCTAGTACTGAAGTAGTGAATTTTTATGAATTGTTGGTGAATGCCAATTCGGGAAATGAAATTGTCTCTGGGATTCCTAGAATTTCGGAGGACGATTTGATAGCCATTGTTTCTAAGCTGAAGAATAAGATGTCAAGTGGCCTGGATGAGATACCATGTAAAATTTTCAAGGAGTTTCTCTATGAGGTGAGTGAACCTTTGACTCATTTGCTCAATCTCTCTAGTGATGTGGGCATTTTTCCATCCTGCTTCAAGGTAGCTAGGGTCAAGCCAATATTCAAGAAAGGATCCAAAAGCCAGGTTGGTAATTATAGGCCGATAGCCAATCTGTCATCGGTCTCCAAGCCCTGGGAGCGAGCAATTTATAATGCAATCCATGACCATTTTAAGAGCAACAATTTGTTTTCGAGCAGCCAATTTGGTTTCCAACAGAATAAATCAACAGTGGAGGCATTGGAATCGTTTGTGAGTGAAGTTTATTCCTCTCTGGATCAGGGTCGGAAGGTGTTGGGCTTCTTTGTGGACCTCAAAAAGGCATTTGATATGCTTGACCATAAAATTTTGATTGAGAAGCTATACTATTATGGTATCCGAGGCAATCTACTGAGTCTTGTAGAATCTTACTTGAGGGGTAGAAGTCAGGTGGTTGAGGTGAGGGCTTTTCAGGGGCAGCTGATTAACCAGATTTTCAAATCACATCCACGTTCCCTCTCTAAGGGAGTACCGCAGGGATCGATCTTGGGCCCCTTGTTGTTCCTTGTTTTCATGAACGATTTCCCTTGTAATGTGCCGTCAGGGAGGTCTGTCTTATTTGCTGATGATGCAAATTTCTTAGTTTCGGCGAATAATGTCGATGAATTGCAGGCTATTGGTGATGCTGTTCTTGCTGAAATTACAAGGTGGTGTTCTGCAAATAAACTTGAAGTCAATATAGGCAAGACAACTTTCATTGAATTCTCAATCCACAGACAACCTGTGAATCAGTTGGAGTTTGAGGTTGAGGCAAAAGGGTTACAACCCTCTGATGCAACGGATTTTTTGGGGGTTTCTGTGGATCAGGGATTAACATGGTCCTCTCATGTTCAATCTCTTTCTAGGAGATTAAGCTCAGCTGCATATGCAATGTCCAGGCTCAGGAGGGTTTTAGTTCATGAGGCAGTGATTTCTGCTTACTATGGATATTATGAGTCATTACTGTCTTATGGGATATTGCTGTGGGGAGGATCAAGATTCTCTGCCTCTATCTTCGGTGCCCAAAAGAGAGTCCTAAGAATCATATTTAAGAAGCCACCCCGTTTCTCATGTAGATCGCTATTCAAAGATAATAGAATTTTGACAGTTCCCAGTCTCTATTTGTACAATCTGGCAATCTTTGCTTATAAAATGAAAGATGATTGGCTGACAGGTGTGGATGTTCATCAACACAATACAAGATACAGGGGCTTAGTCAGAGTTGAACAGCACAGAACAGGGTTTTATGAGCACAACCCAAATTACATTGGCAAAAAAGTGTTCAACTGTTTACCACAGAATATTAAAGCTGCCCAAACCCTAAACTCTTTTAAGACTAATCTAAAATGTTGGCTATTAGAGAAATGTTTCTATGAGTGGCGAAGTATCTTCGACCATTGAATGCGTTGCATTAGTTATAAATGTTGTATGGTCTTAGATATAGGCTATTTGTTGTTTTATTATTTGTGTTATGATGTACGATATTGTTTTATTATGTACAAAATTGTTGAGTTGTGTCAATATGTTGTTTTCTCTTTATTGTATGACTATTGTCCATATGGTGCTTGTCACTATCCATGACAGTATAATAAACCAATAAACCAATAAACCAATAATATGTGTAAATTATCCTGTATGCCAAATTTGAAATGGATCGGACAATCAGTATTACCTAAAAATCACTTTTTATGCTGTTTGATAGGGTTTTCAGCCCCTAACACCCCATATAGTCAACATATTCTTATGAAATTTCAATGGTATAATGAGTATGTGTAAATCATCCTGTATGCTGAATTTCAAATGAATCGGACAATTAGAAATACCCGGTCAATCACTTTTTATGCTGGTCATTAAGGTTTTTAACCCATGATCACACCTAAACATCATTATATTCTGATGAAATTACAACAGTATGTTTAATATGTGTGAATTATCCTGTGTGCCAAATTTATAACGGATCAGACAATTAGGAAAAGCTGGTCAATCACTTTTTGTGCTGGTCAATAGGGTTATTAACCACTAACCACACCCAATAGTCCACATATTCTTATAAAATTTCAATAGTATAAGTATGTGTGGATCATCCTGTATGCCAAATTTGAAACGAATCAGACAATTGGAAATACATGATCAATCGCTTTTAATGCTGGTCAATAGGGTTTTCAACCCCTTACCACCACTAATAGTCCACATATTCTCATGAAATTTCAATAGTATAATGAGTATGTGTGAATCAATCTCTATGTCGAATTTGAAACGAATTCGACAATCGGGAATACCCAGTCAATAACTTTTTATGCTTGTCAATAGGGGTTTAAACCCTTACCATCCCTAATAGTGAACATATTCCTATAAAATTCCAATAGTGTGTGAAATATGTGTGAATTATCCTGTATGCCAAATTTGAAACAAATCAGACAATTAGAAATACCCAGTCAATCACTTTTTATGCTGTTCAATAGGGTTTTTAACCCCTTATCACCCCTAAACATCATTATATTTTGAAGAAATTTTAGATTATCCTGTATTCAAAATTTGAAACGATTTGGACAATTAGAAATACATGGTCAATAACATTTTATGCTTGTCGATAGGGTTTTTAACCCTTTACCACCCCTAAACATCATTATATTCTGATGAAATTTCAACAGTATGTTCAATATGGAGCTACACGGGATATCCCTGGTATATCCCAGGTATATCCCTAGAGCTACACGGGATTCCAGTCACTACTCACGTGGACGTTTCCAAAGTGGTGCTTGAGACCTGCAAAGCTGTCGGAGTCGAGATAAAAGAAGAAGAGATTGATACCTGTCACCGACTTAGAAAACGACCGGACTCTCGAAACCCGCCGCCGGTTATAGTCAAGTTTGTACGACGCACCGTCACCCACGAAATAATGCAGCGAAAGCGCAATGTGGATAAGCTATCAACCCGTCATATTGGAATGCAAGGTGAGATCCGTCCAATTTACATAAACTTTTCTCTAACGGCCCAGCGAAAAATCTTATTATCCAAAGCCAGGAAGTTACAAAAGGAATTCGGCTTCAAATATGTTTGGGTGGACAAAACTGGTACGATAAAGATAAGAATAGTCGAAAATGGTGAAATTCACACTGTGAAGTGTGAAGAGGACTTACTAATTCGGCTTCAAATATGTTTGGGTGGACAAAACTGGTACGATAAAGATAAGAATAGTCGAAAATGGTGAAATTCACACTGTGAAGTGTGAAGAGGACTTATGTGCCGTACCAACCACAGTATTTATTTAGTACGTAACTGCAGTCTAGATCTAAAATTGGATGTTATCCATCATTCTAATATTTTTCGCTAACACATAAAATACGTATTGTAACTGACAAATCCTAATGAATAACTTTATTATTTATAATAAATTAATGAAATCGATGTAAATATATCTCAACTAAAATTGCTATGCAGATCGAAGCATTTAGTTTACGTCTATAATTTCAATTATTATTCATACTTTTTTTAAAGTAAAATTCATTGAAACTGAACAATAGTCATAACTATTCTATCAAGTTACGATTAGTATAATTTATTTGAATATAATTTTGAATGAATCAGTCATGGAACAAACTAAATTGATCAAACAGCAATCATTCTTTCACGTTTCAAGAGTTTCAGTTCTAGGACCGATGTTTTGAAGGCTTGATTCTGTTTTGCAGTAAACAAGAAACTAATCTTATCAACTGAAGCGAGAATCTCCTTGCACATCGACATAACGGAAGAATCATAACGATTCAATAAGTAAGCTTTCTATAGCTAATCGTTTTCTTTCTCTACTACCGCTCTTACGACTTCCTCTTCCTCCGTCACCCTTTATTTTGTGGGCATGCGGCTGGTAGCTTCATAAAATACCGATAACAACTTATCTATTTCACATTCATCATTGCAAATTGAAAATGCTCCGTTTTCTCAACATCACTTCCCGCTGATAGATCTGATCTTATTGTCTTTCAATTCAATTCATAATATATAACTATTTCTGTTTTATATATAGTACGGTTCAGAAATCAAGTTTTATCACCGGTAGGCTGAGGTGATCGACTAATTTTTTTTCTATTTCCCTTACCCTTGCTAAATTTATTAATTTTTCCTTCTACTACTTCTAAATATATTATTTTTTTCATTTTGAGGAGAATTAGCTTTTAAATCTAAAATACATTTTAAGATTTTGTGTTCTCAATTTTTATCGTATATTTTTCATTATCTTTCTTACTTAAAAAAATTTTTTCTTTGATTGTCTATGGTTATAGTGGAAAACTTTGACAATGAAGCAACACAGGAATGCTACAATACTATTGAAATTAACGATATTCTACTTCCCCCACCAATTAATTTTGCCAATATAGTGGAGAAATGTATAATGAGTATGGTTCATATGAACATACGCAGCTTGAATAAGAATTTTGATGAATTCGCTTACACAATAGAGAACTGTCACCTAAAATTTGATATTATAGTGCTGTCTGAGACATGGATGGGCGAAGACGAACCTTTTAACTACATATTAAATGGGTACACATCGATAGATCAGCCTGGAAAGAGAAATAAAAATAATGGTGTATGTGTCTTTGTCAGTAATGCATTCACTTTCAACAGACTGAGTGTTGACATTCCAGAGTCGGACTCAGTGGTCCTGAAAGTGAGAAACCCCACCACAAATTTCGAAATTACTTTGATTGCAATCTACAGATCACCCTCCTCATCGGCTAATCTATTCCTAAATGACTTGGAGAATGTTTTAAGGGAGCTGAGGGATTATAAAAATGTTATTCTTATGGGTGATATTAATATCAATTTGAATCAAACTTCCGATACCTCTATTGACTATTTTAATATTATGACTTCAAATGGCTTCACATCGTATATAAATAAACCAACTCGAGTTCAGAATATTTCAAGCTCTTGTATAGACCACATATTTTTCAAAAATACAAATGTCAATGCAGATAGAGTGATAGGTGCTATTTTCAAGACTGATATTACTGATCACTATTGTACCAGCATTCATCTAGGAGGTCAAAGTACTGCTTACGAATCAAATAGTATATCTTCTAATACCAGCACTATTGGCAAAATAGATTACAACAAATTATTACAATGCCTCGAAAATGAATCCTGGACTGGTGTGATGGATAACAACGACATTCAAACCCTCGTACAATCTTTTGAACAAACACTTATTACCCACATAGAAAATGCAACCACTCAAATCAAGGTATCACACAGAAACAGACCATTAAAAAACTGGATCACCCAAGGATTAATTAGAGCTATACAGACTAGGAACAAAATGCACAAAAAACTACTGAAACAACCTAATAACAATGAGCTAAAAGAACTCTATACTCGCTATAGGAATACTTTAAACAAATTATTGAAGGAAACCAAAATCAATTACTATAGAAATAAATTGGATCAAAGTAGGGGTAATGCTAGGAAAACATGGAACACAATAAACGAGATACTTGATATCAAAAAGAGAGCTTTGAATAATGATATTGATCCTGAAGTCCTGAACAAACATTTTTCATCTATTGGTAGGAAGTTGGCAGAAAAGCTAAACAACGAAAATGTAACCAATATACAATCTTGGAGAGAACAAGGAACACCATAACATAAATTTTAACTTGTGTTTAGCTCTGCTCAATTATGTTAAAAATTAGTGTAAATTGAATTCGATAAGTTATTGATTCACTCAGTTCTGTTACATTACATATCTGTGCAACGATTACATACCTAGGAAGTGTCTGAAGAAGTGAGTAATTTACAATAGAAACGTTACAACCTCTAGGGTGACACATTTGTGAGGTTAAATTATTAAGTGTTGTATGGTTCATTCTTGAAATCGCTGTCAGCTGTGTTTCGAATTTCGGAACAATTCAGAGCAGTATAATCTCCTGGTCCGTTATTCTGTTATTGTGAGGGCTAACCAGCTGACTGATTAATCAATCTTACAACGTCACTCTCCTTATCTTCTTTTTCATACTAAGACAAGATCTACCGTCGGACGTAAACAAGAACCTCAACGTCAACACCTTAACAGAACTATAGCGTCCTTCAGTTGCTATGACAACGCATTGATAGTTGACACCGGCCTCTTCTATCATTGGTCAACTTTTCGCTTTCAATCAAGCGGCAGTTTTAAATCTAACAAATATTATTGACCTATCCATATTCAGGAGCTTCCTTTGCTTCCAGCCTCGATAGCTCTCTTGGCAATATCCGATTTCCTTTCTGCTCTTCCTTTATAGCTGTACTCTCTCATAACATACCTTATACGCCCCTATCAGAATGAATAAACGTATGACCCGGCGAAAACACGAGAACTTAATTCGCGATGTTAAATCTGACCTGGATAATTTAAACGGTGGCCTCGTTAATGATGATGTAGTTGAATTGGCTGTGAGTACTAGGGGAACACTCTCTTACATTGCCGAAAAATACTCAAATGACGCAATTATTGACTTGATTCCGGATATAATCGGAGTCCTAAATAAACTGGACAATGCTTTAACGGACAACTATGAGCTGAGAAACAATCTGACAGAGATAGCAGAGGAAAATAAACAATTATCTAAGCTCGTGAGTGATGAAAGAAATAGGAGAAGAGCATGTTTCGAGGATTCATTAATCAATGAGGAGAAAGCAGAGGAGGAAATAAATTTCCTTAAATCTCGAATTAAATGTCTGGAAGCATCCAGGCTTGCTTTGAATGAAGAATTGAAGAGTAAGAATGCTATCATAGACATAATTCAAGCTGAGCAAAATAGTATTCTCAACAGAGAAAAACTAAATTCGGAACGAAATTCTATTGAGTTTACGGACTTTGTTACACCTAGAAAAACGATTAAACTAAGAAATGAACACAGACAGGTCAGATCCATAGAAACAGTAAACCGATTTTCGGTGCTCTCTTCAAATACATCGTCACCTTTGATACCACAAAAAATACAGGTGATAGCTCAGGTTCATCAACCCCCCTCAACTCAAAGGAAACCAAAGACTCATTATAACGGTGGCGAGCTTACTTCCAAAAAGAAAAAAGAGTCACAATTCTAGCAGATAGTCAGGGAAAGCAATTCTGTAATTTTACGAGTGAATTTGGAGATGTATTGGAAGTTTTAGTAAGTACTAAAGCTAGTGCAAAGTTGAAGCACGTTATTCAGCAAGGTCTTGACATAGTCAAAGATTTTACAGAAGATGACTGTGTCATTTTATCGGCGGGTTCAAATGACCTCCATCGTAACGAACCTTTTCAACTGACATTGGACCAAGCAATGCGATCTCTTACTAATGTGGATCTAAAAACTAATATCCTGGTATGCAGTGTGCCCTACAGGTACGACGATCCTGCCCTCAATGAGAATATCAGCTACGCCAACGCCTACCTATCAAGAGCGGTGAAAAACTATACAGGAGGACTCAACATTCACTTCATGGATATAAACACGTTCCTGAAAAGATTCCACTTTACGAGGCATGGGCTTCATCTCAACCGACGAGGGAAGAGGATCATGGTCAAACGGCTTGCGAGATATGTGAGAGACTTATTTGGTGCCGATCTCGCATCGTTAAGAACTGGAGTGCTATTGGATAAACCTAATCTCAATGCTTGCTGTTCTCCAGCTATTTTTGAGGAAAGTACTCTTTTTTTAGAAAGAAGTACGGATATCGACATGTCTCTGAAGTCTCAATAGATGGCGGTAGGAATCAAAGATGTCTCGAGTATGTACCTTTGGACAATAAAGTTTCAAACTCTCAGGTGACTGCAAAATTAAATAAACGGAAAAACAACCGGCGTGTTATGGATTTAACTATTTTTCTCACAAATGCTCAATCGATAAGAAATAAATTGGGTATACTGGAGGCTAATCTACTCACCAAAGCAGCAGATATTGTATGCGTATGTGAGCACTGGACGACAAATGACGAAATAGGTTTTTATGTACCAGAGAATTTTAGTCTTGGGAGTTTCTACTGTAGAGAGCCGCCTAGGTCGCATGGTGGATCGGCAATCTATGTGAAGAAGGGAAACAAATTTGAAACCATTGATCTCACTGCTTACGCTAGGGATTTTGTTTGTGAAGCATCAGCAGTAAAATTGACTGAACTAAGTATAGTGGTGGCATGCCAAATGACCGATTCCCATTTGGCCGAAATTATTATTTTGTCGCAAAAGATCGAAAATTGAAGAATCCCAAATGGTAGAATTGAAACTTGTACTTTCCCAAATGGTCGAATCCCAAATGATCGAAAAGTTTTAATAGTAATCTCATTTGGCCGAAAATCTCAACTGTCGCAAAAGGTCGAAAATTTGATTTTCCCATCTGACCGATTCTCAAACAGTCGAATCCCATTTGATAGAAAAATGTTGTAGTTCGTCGCAAATGGTCGAATCCTATTAGGTAGAAGAGTTTTGTATTTTGTCGCAAATAGTTGAATCCCAAAAGGTCGAAAGTATACTTTCCCATATGGTCGAATCCCATCTAGCCGATGAGATTCGATCATTTGCGACGAACTACAACATTTTTCTATCAAATGGGATTCGACTATTTGAGAATCGGTCAGATGGGAAAATGAAATCTTCGACCTTTTGCGACAGTTGAGATTTTCGGCCAAATGAGATTACTATTAAAACTTTTCGATCATTTGGGATTCGACCATTTGGGAAAGTTCAAGTTTAGTGGCAAGTCAAATGACTGATTCCCATTTGGCCGAAATTATTATTTTGTTGTAAAAGATCGAAAATTGAAGAATCCCAAATGGTAGAGTTGAAACTTGTACTTTCCCAAATGGTCGAATCCCAAATGATCGAAAAGTTTGAATAGTAATCTCATTTGGCCGAAAATCTCAACTGTCGCAAAAGGTCGAAAATTTGATTTTCCCATCTGACCGATTCTCATACAGTCGAATCCCATTTGATAAAAAAATGTTGCTGTTCGTCGCAAATGGTCGAATCCTATTAGGTCGAAAAGTTTTGTAGTTTGTTGCAAAAAGACGAATCCCATTTGGTAGAAAAGTTTTGAATTTTGTCGCAAATGATCGAATCCCATCATACAGATAGCCGAGTGAGAAACTGGAGAAGGAAATAGAAAAACCGGTTCTACCGATTGCGCTCAGAATTTGTTGAGTTGAGCCGGCATGAATGTATGAGCTGCGCCCCTAGATTTTACATGCCATATCCGATCACGAAAAAACTTGGCACACACTTACAAGAAGAAGAAGAAGAAGAAGAAGAAGAAGAAGAAGAAGAAGAAGAAGAAGAAGAAGAAGAGAAGAAGAAGAAGAAGAAGAAGAAGAAGAAGAAAATATATGTCTTCATGGTTTAATGCTGTTCTTAGTGAGAGAATTTGTGTGTATTTTTGGCTTCAAAATTCATAAAATAACTTAATTAATACAATGTGCAGTGATAATTAAGTGTAATATTTAACTATAATTTGATGTTTTAATTTTTCTAAATTTAAAATTTGCATCTCATATTTATTTTTGGACGAAAGTTGAGCTTGAACTTCTTACAGAAGAAACATAACCTATTTTTTGGACATGTAATCAAAATTTGGGAATGGAATAGTTTTGGGCCAAGCCTGTTGTTCCTTCCCAATCATATTTATATGATTTGTTATTGTATCCACGTATAAATAAATAAATAAATAAATAAATAAATAATTTTACGTACGTTTCCATGAATTACACTCAGTATTCTGGTGCCTGATTTATCATACTTCTACATACCTTACATCAATTTATCATCGGTGCTGCGTTAGAAAATGAATTACCCAAGTTATATGCTTTGTTTAATAACATACAAGGAACACAATCCCGTTTTTTCCAACAGATACTGACTTCTGATACTGACTTGTGAGTGATATTGTTCCAGCATTAACTCTTTGTTCTTTATCTAGGAGAGCATACAATTTTCTAAAATTAAAAATGAACTTACCATTACCAGGATTGTCAACTTTATCAATGTTGACAAGGAATATTAAATGTCTTCCAGGACTTCTAAAAGAAGTTCTCACATTCATGACAGCAAAATTGAAAGCTAAGGAGACAATCGAGAAATTGACTATCTTGAGCTTTGATGAGATGAGTATAGATTCAGGTGTAGTGTATGACAAAAGAGAAGACCAAATTCTTTAACCACACTCAAAAGTTCAGGTTGTGATGGCAAGGAGTCTATGTAGGATAGATAGATAGATAGATAAAGAATTTATTTTTCACTTCAAAAAACAATACAAAATAATATCAAATTAAATACAATATCATTCGTCACCAATCAATACCATAGTTCATAATAATCCGAAAATTCTTAGGCATAGCCGAAGCCGTCAGCCGGAGTTGATAGTTATTTAATCTATATCTCATCCTTATCTTCTAGTTTTTGTCAATGTTCTCACAGTAGGCTACAGAGTGAACGGGCTGCACAATGTCATGCGATAGCACTCAATAAACTTTATAAGGCAACTGGGAAGTTAGCACTAAATATCAGTCACTCATAGCACAGTAGTCCGTCTATGCTTGGAGTCTTATCATTTTCAGTTCATTTGAGAAACCTGAATCATTATTATAGACCTAGAGATGAACTACACATTGATACAAAGTAAATTATTCTTACTTATTAATTGAACATACAAATAATTCTTTATGAAATGAAGTGATACAATGATAATTTGAACTCATTTGAACAATAAATAATCATCTTCAATTAAACCGATGAACTCAATCATACATGTCCAGAGCTATATGTACAGTTTTCGGTTTGGGAACAATATTTACAATGACATATTTATTTTCTATAATCCACAAGTATTATTAGAGTACAGCTATTTTTAGAAATTAAATTCATCAACAAGGAGCTTTCTATATCTCAATTTTACATTCACATATCCCGCTAGACCTTTCCAGTTTTTACCATTTAAATACTCTTGGACCATTTCATCCGTTATCACCGAGCTTTCAAACCATTTTACTCGGTACTCTGATAGCACCTTACATTTTCCTATAAAATGATAAATGTCTTCAATTTCTTGACTATTACATAGTGAACAAATATAGCTGTTTTCCCCCCCTATCTACTCTAAAATTCAAGGGTAATAATTATCCTCTCGCTCTGAAAATTATGCTAATCATCCTTCTTTTATTTGAGTCGTTTAAATAATCTTTCATAACTGCGTTATTGGTTCTTAACGTATAATATATTTGATGAAACTGAGAATTTGAAGCTTGCTCCCACCAAGTTCCCAGTACATTACGGCGAATTTTATCAATTATATTGTCGCACGTCATCCCCCACCGATCTGGCTGAGTTGTAGGGTCACCCATCCCTCATTAAATTGATTAAATAATTGTTTCCATTCACTACACCAGCCACTATTACTCTGTACCACTAAGCTTGTTAATATTTTAGGGAATCTATGGTCAGGTAATGCAAGTGCTTTTAATATGTATTTGAAATGCATTTTTAGGGTCTGTAGCCACATAATATCCCTCCCGCTTTCTAAATATAGAATATAGTTGGGCGTATTCTGCGGTAACCCGAACATTCGTTTCATGAAAAATCTATTGAAACATTCTACATCCTCCCTACGTTAATACCCCTACACCTGACCAGCATACGTGATAGTTGTTCTACTCACTGTCTCAAAAACTTGCCATTTAGTGGATAACGGTACATCTTCGCTGCCTATAAACTTCCGCCATAAACTATTAATACCGTATCTTGCTGATGTTAGCTTACTTGAAAAATGTTTGCTGAGGGACAAAGTGGGAGTGAACGTAACCCCTAGATATTTATACTCATTTACAATTTGAATGGGATCCTCACCATAGTACCATTTTTCATTTCGACTTAATCTACCTCCTTTCCTAAAAACCATAATCTTAGATTTATCTTTGTTTAATACTAAGTTCCATCGAAAACAGTACTGTTGCAGCCTATTTATCATACTTTGTAACTCCCTTATATTATCAGAAAATATCACTAAATCATCTGCATAAAGAAGGGAATTGATTTTAGAGTTCCCCACCCTCAATCCTCCACCTACACATTCACAAATATCATGCGTGAAAATCGAGAACAAAATTGGAGAGAGTAGGCAGCCCTGTTTTAATCCGCTCTCAAATCTAATACCGTTTTCACACCATACAGAGGTGGACGCGTTTCTATATAAAGATCTAATCATTCCTTCGAATTTACTGGAGATTCCTATCTCAAGAAGTCTATAGAACAGTGCTTCTCTGTCTATAAAGTCATAAGCAGCTTGGAAGTCAATGAAAAAACAGTATATTTTTTTTACGCTGTACAGTAGTGAAATATTTTATCAAGCTATGCAGGACAAAAATGTTATCTACGGCAGAATACCCTACTCTAAAACCCGCCTGATTCTCGGAGATAATTTTTCTCATTCTAACCCAATCCTCCAATCTTTTTAATAGTATTCCTACAAATACTTTATAAACGGAATTTGTGAACGATATGTCTCTATAGTCATTAGGATTCTTGGTGTCGCCTTCTTTATGTAAGGGAAATATTATTGATTTATTAAAAGACTCAGGGGACGTACACTCATCATGAGTTCTGTTGAAAAATACATACATCCTTGAATAAATACATATATACTTGAATTCTAATGGTGCTTTTTTGTAAAATTCAGGAGGGATCCTATCCTCTCCTGGCGCTTTTCCGTTTTTAAGCCTTTTCAGGGATATATCTATCTCATCATAACTAGTTATCCTATCAAGCGCATCACTATTGGTAAGTGGTTCAGCATACATTATTGGTCCACTTGATCTTTCAGGTGTGTATAACCGTTTAAAATGATACATCCACTCATCTGCACTAATATTAGGATTTTTTTTGACTGAATTCCTTTCAGTTTGCGTACTATCTCCCAAAACATTTTAGAATCTTTAACAGTAGCATAGTCTATGTAGGAAATGGAAGCAAATAATATATTATGCATTTGATCAAAAAATGACAAAATATATTCTTTTTGAATTTATTTCTGAACTACAAAAATCGGACTTCAAAGTTGTTAGTGTAGTGAATGACATGGGCGGAGGGAACCAAAGTCTATGGAATTCATTGAATGTGACAATTGCAAAATCATTCTTCAATCACCCATCAATCACCTCTCATCATATATTGGTATTTAATGATGTGTTACATCTCCTGAAATTGCTCAGGAACAACTTCCTTGATCATGGAATAAATTTTCCCAAAGGTCAAGTGTTGGAGAAAAATAATATCAAGAGCATCATAGAAGGAGATAAACTGAAGCCAGCTCCAAAATTGACGAATTTACATTTGGAAGTTTGTGGAAATATGAGATAGAAGGTCAGCTTGGCGGTTCAATTATTTTCACACCATTCAGCAACTCTCCTCAAATTGAAACATCCAAAAAATCCTGAATGGAGTGATTTTTTTGAATTGGTTGATAAGTTTTTTGATATGATGATTTCTAGATTTGTGAATGATCGAAGAAAACCGTGGCATAGTGCATCTGGTGTTGAGTTGACTGAGCAAGAATGCATATTGAATCGAATGGAAGAATTGATTTTTGAAATAAGGATGGGAAGTAAAAAATCATCAATGCCATTCCAAAAAGGGATATTGATGACAATATCATCTATGAAGGGACTCTTCAATTATCTACAAAAGTGATATGGTTTGGAATTCATCCTTACCCATAAGCTGAATCATGATGTGTTGGAGAATTTCTTCTCAAGAATAAGGGGGATTGGAAACCAATACTCTCATCCAACACCAGTGGAATTCAAAAATAGATTGAAAAGTTTGATTATTGAGGCAAATCTTCCCTCTATTTCCACTGGAAGTGATGTAGAAGAAGATGGATAAAATTTTCTGACTAGTACAATGCTTTAAAAATTCCTTTCCAAGAAGCAGAAGAAGAAACTAGATACGATGAAGGCAAACATTTAAGCTGCAGTTTTGAATAAAATTATGAAGGTACCTTGTTGAACAGGGGATGTTTCACAGAGACAAGTTCTCACAGAGACAAGTAGTGATTTTGAACGATATTAGTGTCACAGAGACAAGTTTCACAGGAGCAAGTATTTCTATAAATGGCAGTCTCACAGGAACAAGTTCCCACAGAGACAAGCAGTTTCATAGAGACAAGGTCTCCGTCCAAAGTAGTAGCGCTATAAATGGCAGTCTCACAGAAGCAAGTTCCCACTGGAACAAGGTGTTTCACAGAAGCAATGTCAGTGTCATAGAGACAAGGTAGCGAATGTAGGAAGAAGTTAGGCGTGTTGCCTACATCTGAACTTGAAGGCACTCCATTATTTGTTCTAGTAAATTGAATGTCTGTTGTTTTTTAATCATGCAGGTATATGATTATGATTGAAGGTTTATCAGATAAGATAGGGATGGGTTGGTAACCTATTAGAATCAGATAGAAGATAACTTAAATAAATAAATAAATTGAGTTCTATGCAAATGTAATATATTTCTACCAAACTCCAAGATAACTATTCCAATATATCTAATACATATACATATAACCTTCAACCCGAAAGAATAATCAATATGAATATGAAATGGAATATATAAAAGCCAAATAGCCTACCACTGACCTATTCATCACCGCTTCTTAAAAACCACATGGCCAAAATGGTTCATTATAATTCCTTCTTTCGTAATAAATTGTTTATGCTTTTGTACTCCTGAGCGAAGCTCGGTCCCCAATATTATGAGCTAATCATCTCTTCTTTTTCCGAGCTGCGGTCTCGAATTGTAAATTCAAATTGATATAATATTAACTCCAGACAGTCACAGAGTAAAGCTGCGTCAACACCAATAGATTCTATAGATTCTATTAGATTGAACATAACTTATCATACACATGATGAACATATGTGTTTTTCATGTGCCGTTCAATCTATAATAATCTGTGAGGATTAAGTTATTAACATTTCGTTAATAACTTTGGTGTAAACGCAGCTTTAGATGCCAAGATTTATCATGGCGTTCCGAGTTACGCATGATAATGTCAATGAAAAACTTCATTTTCCTCATAAAATCTTTCCCATAAAAAATTTAACAGATTGTTGTTCTACAAGCGTCTCTACATGTTACAAAATGAAAATCCCAGTGAAAAACAAAAAGTGCCACTTGATAATTCCCAAATCATCTTTTTAATCGTAGCTCTGATTCAACTGAGCAATAACTTTCTGAACTTACTGAGTTAATAAAGTAACATTTAAAATTATCATAAGCGCAATGGGACTTGGGATTCCATCAATTCAGAATAAGTATTATACCGGTATTCATTTTTACAGGATTGAAGTAGTGCAACATTTAGATTAGCACACCAATAGATTTTATTTGTAGCGGAGTGAGTTCATTACTTTCATATCAAAGTTCTACTTTTTCCATTATGATATAGTACGACTACTGCAAAACAATGTCTGGTAGCCCTGGTAATGTAATGTAATGTAATGTAATGTAATGTATGGTTGATTGGAAGTCTCCAACCAGCCTGATCAGATTTCTTAGTGGGGCCATTGGCAAACATTTTATAAAAGCGCTGATATTATTACAATGACTTTATTCCTAGTAGATAGCATTTCTAGTAGATGGCTGAATATTCTCGTTACCACATTGCAAAGGATGTTCAGTGAGGTCTACTGTTATCTGGACTACTAGAGTATTGTAACTCCTAATGTCAGATTGAGTAAGAGCTTGAAATTTATTCCTATCTAGTGTACTCCATGTTCAATAATCTGCCTTTATCTTATATTAGAAGAAACTTGCCTCTGAATAAATTAAAAAACGCACTAAATGTAATTCTGAATGAATATGCTTATTGTTCCGTAAATTAATTTTCAAATTGTTGAAAATATGATATTCAGTGCTGTGAGTTTATAAATAGTTTATGTCTTTTTTCAATGTATGACTTAATTTATTCAATTGTACTGGGTGATGATAATTATGACTTGATAAGACTGATTTGATGAATGATAACACTATTCATAAGATGACTGACTACTAGATGTTATGAATTGAATTGCTCATTTATTGTATAACAGACTATGAGATGAATCCTTTAGACAAGGCCAATTCGCCTAATCTACATCCAAATTGTTTGTATTTATCGTCAATATATTTCTTATTCCTAGACGCCAGCTAAAAAAGGGGTTTCAATTTTCGTAGAATAAGCACGTAATTCAAAACTGTATGTTTTTCAAAAATTGTTGTGATTTCAAATTCAAATTTCGTTTATCACACACATAGGCTATACGAAAATTAAGAATTAATGAGAAAGTGTCCCGGAATAAGGTTTATGATTTTTGTTCTTCTGTATTTATACTAAGTGACATATTTATCAGTGATGGCTCTTAAACTGTAGGTTTATTATTAAATAACGAGTTTGGAGCACCAGAAAAATGGGATTATATTTTATTATAATAATATTCAAAATTACGTTTCCAACCCACAATTATTGTCTTATTGTCATGTCCTTAAAGTTACTGTAAACCATATCGGTTGGGACTAATCAAGGTTTATTTAGGGTGGTTTTAATTATTAGTTTATGTGTTACAAATAGTTCACCTAGATTTAGATGGCAATTGAAACATTATTGATCTAACTAAAGCATGATATTAGTGTCAAAGACAGAAATCTGCGTTTTAATTCATTATCATGTGAGAGAGAGAGAGAGAGAGAGAGTGAGAGAGAGTGAGCCCGAAGGAAAGGGTATGTGTAAGAGAGTGATGTGGTTGAGTGGGAGTGACAGAGTTCGATATATTATATGCTATATGGTGGGTGAGGAATAATAGTGTGTCCCTTCACTACCTCCGTAAACATCGTACTACCTCGTGTTTACGGAGGTAGTGGTCCCTTACGCTACACTCACAGATATATATATATATATATATATATATATATATATATATATAGTACATAAACCATATCCATAGATTTTGGAAGCGGCATGCTATTTTTTCAATCTTTTGAAACAGCATTTATTGTCTAAGGTTGGTGAAAGAAGTTTTCTGCATTCCATAACAACAATCTGCAGACTGACGTCTCGGGTATTAGAACCAAAAGGCCTTGCTTTATAGAACTATAAATACTCATTCAGTATTACAATGCCTTGCTTCCATGAAACAAAGCAAATGTTTCCCGTTAGGTACTTCTGGAAAGCCCGGTCAATTTGTCATCGGTGGTGTCCAGGTAGAACTACCCTGCTCATAGACTATGTTCACTGAAGCGTAAAACCAAAGTTAACCAAATGCTTCTATTTCTAAAAATTCTATTGCCAGGTATAAAGTACTGCACTTTGGCGGCAGGAAGAAGATGAACAATAATAAGGAGAAAAATATAGATAGGAGAAGATTATAACCGTTGAGTACACTATTTTATCTACAACCACTCTTTTGACGAATTGAAAACTTATAAATTACTGGTGGTACTCCCATACAGTAACAGTCAGGGGTGTATTCAAATACTGTTGGATAACATCTTTCCAATATTGTTACATTCATGTAGAAGTATATAATCTGTTCTTTCTTACATTGATATCACTTATGTATAAGTTACTGCAGAATCAAAATTATTTTATATTGACTGAACAATTAAAAGTCACATTGAAATAGTTATTTTGGAGTTTGGTGGAAATAATACATTTACATGGAACTCAATTTATTTATTAAAGGCAATCTATAATTCTAATAGGTTCTGGTAAAACATAATGATAAAATAGGTGTTCAATGAATTAATGAAGCCTAACAACTTTAAATATATTTCAAATTATTTAAAATTAAATTGATTCTACCTCGGTGCAAGTCAGCTTCACATTTGTACATGTATCATTGTATCGAATTATTAAATATTTGATGATTTTGGTAAAACAACATTTTAATCCTGGACTAGTAGTTCTATGAACAGTAGACCTCGCGCAGTTATAAAACACAGCCTCGTCTCATACTGTCCATAAGAGTAAATCAGAGTGGTATCGTCTGCATAGAGCACAGGTAAAGTGTGAACATTGGACTGAAGGTCATTCATAAAAATCAGAAACAGAAATGGTCCAAGTACGGAGCCTTGAGGAACACCTGCTAGTACTTCCTTATATTGAGAATTTTCCGACGTGTCAGCGACCACAACTTTCTGTTTCCTATTGATTAGGTATGATTGGATAAGTTTAAGTTCCTTATTTTTAACACCATAGAAGTTTAACTTATCCAACAATTTTCCATGGTGGATACTCTCAAAAGCCCGGCTCAAATCTATCAATTTCGCACCAGTTACTAATTTCTTTTCAAAGCCTTTCAGTATTTCATTCACTACAAATTCAATAGCCATCACTGTCGAATGCTTTGGTCTAAACCCATATTGATGGCAATACAATAAACCCTTACATGTAAAATACTCATAAAGCTGAATCGATACACACATTTCAATGATTTTGCTTACAATAGGAACTATGGCAATGGGTCTGTAGCACTCTGGTTTACTGTGGTCCCCCTTTTTAAAAACAGGGATTATCTTTGTCAATTTCAGAGAGTCTGGGAAAACCCCAGTTACAAAAATCAGGTTTATTAAATGAGTGAGAGGAAGCAGTAATGCATCTATAATGTGCTTGATAACATAATTAGATAGATCATACACATCTGCAGTCCGTGATGAACTCAACTGCATAGCAATTGTCCTAACGGTGGAAGAATCTATCTGTCGTAAATGAAAATTGTCTTCCCGCTCATTTCGTTCCCATACAAAGTTTTCAAGTAGCTCAAGATGACTGGGTGCACCATCAACTTCCCCATTATTTGTCTGAATGCTTGAGTTTATGAAATAACTGTTAAAAACCTCTGCAGAAATAGAAATTTTCTTTGGTGCTCTCTTACACTGCTCACTCTTGACAATATTCCATGCCACTCTACACTTGTTTCTAGAGTCCTCAATTAACAGATCATTTGCCTCTATTTTTGCCTTTGTTATTGCAGAGGCATACAATTTCTTATATTTTTTAAAATTCTTCTTATCCTCCTCCCTACTTGTCGATTTCCATCTATTATAATATAATATCAATACAGCTCTCAAATTACGAAGATCCTGATTAAACCATCTATTTTTCTTAAACTTACCAGCCTTCACTGATCTAGAAACAATTGGACATTTCTCATTGAAAACTGACAATACACATTTCAAGACTTGATTAAAAGCCAGGTTAACATCACTTATAGGCCTACTGAATAGAAAAGACCAGTCAATATTCAACAGACTAGAACTGCAATTCCTTAATCTTGTTTCTGTTACCAATCTGGATTTTACTATTTTCCTACTACTCTTACTATTAAATTCCTTATGATCTAACTTTAATGTAAGCCATATACCGGCATGATCTGATAATAAATTCTGCTCGAGCAAGGTATAGTCTAATTTATTAGAAAAAGAATTGATAAATATATTATCCAAGCATGAGGAGTTCCTTGTAGGTTCATTTACAGTTGGATACAGGTCAAAAGATTTCATCAGCAATAGAAAATCCTGAACAATTGATGTACCAGTCTCTAATAGGTTCATGTTACAGTCAGTGGTTAGTACAAGATATCTAAAATTAGTTGTCATGATTATTAAAAGTATGTCCTCTACTCTGCTTATAAAACTATTTACATCAGAGTCTGGTGTACGATATACAGTAAGAATAACCATATTCAGTTTTGTCAGATGCACCGCACATGCTTCACAAACAGAATCTGCACTGATATTTTTCACATCGCTGTTGGGGTTAGTGTATCAAAAATATGCTAACATCAAAATCTAATCTCCTTCAACAGGTCAGACCGAGTTGAAAGCAGATAAAGGTCGAGAGAAAATACTATGTTTTCTTTCCGTTATTAATTGCATGTGTCATTGCATGCAATGACACGACAGCTGATTTTTTACTAAGTTACATTGATATATTAATTGCATGCGTTATTGCATGCAATTAAAAATCCACTCAACAGCTGAATTATTATGGATGATTCTATTCTGATTTTTACTGTAATATTGGTGTTCGAAGGAGACTTTACCTATTGTATTAACCTTAAAATGCAAAATTTTCAAAAAACCTTGTATATACGTCGAGGCACAATTTAAAAAGAAATATACCTGTCAAATTTCATGGTAATCTATTGCTGCGTTTCGCCGTAATTGCGGAACATATAAACATAAAGAGAAATGCAAAGCCGTCGACTTGAATCTTAGAACTCATTTCGCTCGGTCAATAAATCAAAATTTTAAGAAACCACAAATATCCTGGATGAAAAGGGGAATCAATTGTTATGTATAGATTTGAATCTGAATGTCTAGGATCCACTAAAAAGTCTACTAAATTCATCATTTTTTCTCCACAGGAGAAACGTTTAAAGCTGGCTTCAAATGATGTCACCACATTATTAACATATGTAAATTATATATTTATATATGTATGTCACGTGGATTGAAGGAGCGTTGTTTGTGACGTTGTTTGTTGATTGAAGGAAGATTCTATTTTACTATTTAAATAAATCATAATGTAATATTTACTTATCCACTTCGAGATTTACATAGTGATAATAAGTAGGAAATGAAATGTATAGCAAACACTTCAGTTGCTATGTAGGCCTACTGTATTGTATTCTGTAGTGTCTTATTTTTTACTAAAGTGATGAAGTATCAGAAAATACTATCATTCAGCATTGTTATGTATTATTTTCAATGTCATTTTTTTCTCTTTCTTTTCAATAATTTAAAATTTGTTATTATTTTAAATAAGTAGATAACTTAACTATTGTTTGTTTTTAATCATATTATTTGTATTTATTTGTTTCGTATTGTTATAATACTTGATAGAGAGTTGAGTGTAAGAGAGGGTCGACTGCGCCCTAACTTCGCTTTCTAAGAAAAATAAAGGCAGTCATTCTATTCTATTATGTCACCATAATATATATGTATATATATTAAAAAACAGATGACATCCATTTATTAGAGCAAATGGAATGCCTTCATCTTCATGTGTAGGCAACACACCACACCAACCTTGTTCCTGTGAGACTGACCTGTCTCTGTGACACTACACTTGTTCGAATGGGACTCTACCCCTCTTCTTGTTCCACTGACACTACTTGTTCCAGTGAAACAGACCTTGTCTCTGTGAGACTCACCTTGTCTCTGTGAGACTCACCTTGTCTCTGTGAGACTCAACTTGTCTCTGTGGGAACTTGTTCCTGTGAGACTGCCATTTATAAAACTACTTGTTCCTATGAAACTTGTCTCTGTGACACTAATATCGTTCAAAAACACTACTTGTCTCTGTGAGAACTTGTCTCTGTGATACGGACCCGTTGAACACACAAGAAGAAGAAGCCCTGAAATATGTTGCGAGATATGTAATTCATGAAGATGCTGATTCTTGGTACAAAGAAGCAATGTACTCGAACAGTAATTGGATTGAAGCCTTGAGTAGAGGAGGTTTTAACATGTCCTACTGATGAATTCAAGGATCATTCAACAAGCGAATGACATATTTATGAAAATTCACGGAAATACGGTCTCAAACACAAAACAAGTGATTGGAAAATATGTGAACATTTAAAAAAAAAAAACATTCCCAGAAGTTAATGATAGAATCTTACGAAAATTTGCGCGGACAAGAACTTTTATTAGACCCCAGTTACATGAACGAGAGAATGAAAATTGCTAGTGAGGAGCGAAGAAATAAGAAGAAATACATTCAGTTTGTACATTCATGCAAGTGAATACAAAATTCAACTTTCTCGCTAACAAAACTTGCCTACCCAAAAAATTTAGAATTTTCTAGCTTATTAACTTCTTCATATCACGTTTTTGAAATTTTGGAAAACTTCCAACTTTATTTTATTCATACAATTTGAATTGACTTCAAATTCATGTATATTAATCTACATTATTGGAATCGGTGATTCATTCGCTATAAGTACAGAGAATTTCAATGTTCTATCTGAATTGTAAGGGTGTTGAACGACGATGTATTTGAAGCTACAATGAATAAACTGTATGCTCAGTGTAGTTACTCATCACTTATTTACTACACGTGACGTCACGCTGGCGTTCCCCCCACCACTTTGAATCTCACACCTGTGAGTGATCAACCTTCTGTCTACTAATATAACGTTGATTCGGTGGTACCTTCTTCTGCGAGATCTATATTATGGATTCCCTGCACTCTCCACACCACGTGTTATTATTCAAAAACATAACAATGATTCAAAAACCTCGTACCTCTCCGTGATGTTTACAGCAAAACTAAGGAAGAGAAGCTAGAACTCTCTACAATTTGAAGCAACATGGCTATTGTAGATTGTGTTTAGAATAATTTTAGAGTTCACTGTTCATTTCAATATAAGAGTTTTCAAATTATTGAAACACTGACACAATATATTATTGTATAAGCTGCAAGGAATGAGTATGGCATTTCCACAGCTTCAGATTTTTCACTTGATTGTAATAAAGTTATATTACTGAGAGTATTCACTTAAAATAAATAATAATTATTTTCAAAAGGGAAAATATAGGGTAGAGTTGACAGAAGAGGAATGCTTTGTACTATGAGTTCATACTATGTAAAATAATGAATTAACATTCAATTGTAATCAAAATAATAAAAACAAGACTCTTCAATAATTCTCGAGGAACAAGAAAGCTTCTCACTGTATTATGATATTGTAGAACTTGATATAATAAGAGTGTGATATATCAGGAGTTGTCTATTATAGTGAGGGATCATTTCTTGAGTATACTATATGCAATCTCCCTTTTTATTCGGATTAGTAAAGTTGTAGGCTGTGTTCAAATTGAGAAGTTTGTTTTGAAATTCATAGAATTGACGAAATTTATTCCATGTTAACACTTCAAGTGAACTCTCAATAATATCATTATTCTTCAATCGATAAGAGTTATTTTAAACTTGCTTGAATTCTAAAGCTGATTAATGCAGTTGGAGACTGATATAATGCATAAAACAATAATTGAACTTGTGAGAGGTAGAATTGTCTACATTTCAAGTCAGATTGAAAGCTTTAAATTTGAAAGAATTCTCTATTCAAGGGCCGGTTTCCGAGCTCGGGATTTAGCTAAGTTCACTTTTGATATGGTTCACTGTACATTTCAATATAAAAGTTCTCAAATTATAAAAACACTGACACAATTTTGTTGTATAAGCTGTAAGGAATGTATATGGAATTTCCACAGTTTCAGATGTTTCACATGATTGTAATAAAGTTGTATTACTGAGAGTATTCAGTTAAAATAGATAATAATTATGTATGAGAAAGAAAACATAGGGGAGAATTAACAAAAGAGGAACCCTCAGTATTGATAGATCATACTATGTAAAATTATGAACTTTCAATTGTGATTAAACTAATAAAAACGAGAGTTCAATAATTCTCGAGGAACAAGAAAACTTCACACTCTATTATAATTGTAGAACTTGATACTAATATCAAGAGCTTGATATACTTGAGTTACTTGTATAATAATAGTGTGATGTATCAGGAGTTGTCTATTATATTAAGAGATAATTTCTAGAGTATATATGCAATCGTCTTTTTATTCGGATTAGTAGGCTATGTTCAAATTGAGAAGTTTGTTTTGAAATACATAGAATTGACGAAATTTCTCTCATGTTAACATTTCAAGTGAAGTCTCAGTGATTATTATTCAGTAATCAATAAGAATTATAAAAACTGGCTTGGATTAAAAGGTATAATCTCTACGGAACTTGCGTTTTTTAGGGATGAATTAAAGAAGACGAACGAAAATGTACTCGAATTGCGTAAATCAGTGGAGTTGTTCTCAGCTAAAATTGATGACTACAAGTTGATAATAGATGATTTTAAGACTGAACAATTTGTTATAAAAAAGGAAAATGAAAAACTGTCCAAGAAGGTTCACGAGATGGAATTACAAGTCATCGAGCTGCAGCAATACAGCAGAATTAACAACCTCGAAATTCACGGAATACCGCAAACGCCAAACGAAGATGTTTATGCTATAATCGAAGATATTTCAAAAACTCTCAAATTGAAAAATGATGCATTGAAGATCGATATTGCTCATAGACTCCCAACTACGAATAAACATGCTATTCCACCGATACTAATAAAATTCAATAATAGAATTGCGAAGAACAACTTGTTTTCTCAATATAAAAAAATACAGAGTGAGCTGAAAAAATTGGAACCACCAGGACAGTTAAGAACCACATCAATAAATAGAAATCTACAAGACGGGCCAGTATACATCAACGAAAATTTGTCTACTTACTACCGAGGTCTGCTGAAAGGTGCTAAACTATTTGCGAAGGAAAACGGCTATAAATTTGTGTGGGTCATGAATGGTAAAATATATGTTAGAAAGCACGAAGACTCAAGACCCATCCGACTGGCAAGCCACGCTGATCTAGATCGTCTCAGGTGTGATGATCCAATTTCTTCTCAAATGCGCTCCAACAGTGGTGGAGAATAAAGATACGGCTTCCCTGATTTTTACTTTATTGAACTCTGAACTGTAATGATAGCAATGGAGGAAATCTACAATTTACTTAATAAGGAGTTAAAATTAACAAATGTACTTGACAACTACTGTGAATACTTACCGTCCCCAGGAAATAGACATAAATTTTTCAATATATTTCACATGAATATTAGGAGTATTGGCAAGAACTTTGATGAACTAATTTTATTTTTGAGTGATCTACGTTTTGAATTCGACATAATTGTTCTGACAGAGACCTGGTCTTGTGAAGGTAATCCATACGAACATAAGATCAATGGATATAAAACAATAAATAAATTCTCAAAGTTGAATAAATGTGATGGTATTTGTGTGTTTGTTAGAGACTGTTTTGACTTTGTAATCCATTCAGTAGATATTGATGAAGCTAACTCGCTGAGCTTGGTTGTTGAGATAGATAGTGGTATCAGGTTACTGATAATTGCAGTTTATCGCTCACCTAGCGGTAATCTAACTGCATTTTTGGATAGCCTTGAAAATAATCTTCAACAGCTAGGTGATAGAAACAGCTGTATTTTTATGGGAGATTTAAACATTGACTTGAATACTAGTAATACAGTGACCGATGAATACATACACACTTTAAATAAATATGGCTTCGAGTCTTTTATCAATTGTAACACGCGAGTAACGGAGACCACACACTCATGCATTGATCATATTTTTCTCAAGAATAGTATTAAAATAAATGAACATTCTATCGGTTATGTTTTCAAAACATCAATCACAGACCATTTCTCGACTGCTCTACACATGCACATGAAAGATAATAATAATAATAATAAAAATAATAATATTAAAAGCTTAAAAAAGAGTATTCACGTAATTGATTATGATATTCTCTTAAAAAGACTTGAAGTAGAAGACTGGGGATTCTTGTATTCAGATAACGTCATCGATGTTGACCTATTGACGGAATTATTCGTTGAGAGAATTCAATGTCTAATAGAAGGAGCAACTAAAACCAGAAATGTTACACACAGGAACCGAGCATTAAAACCATGGATCACATCCGGTCTCATTAAATCAATTAATGTTAGGGATAGAATGAAATTGCAAACTATAAAGGAGCCGTATAATATAACACTAAAAAACAGATTCAGGGAATACAGAGACAGATTAAAAGAATTAATAAATATCACCAAAACAAACTATTATAGAAATAAACTAGATGAATACAAGAATGACAGTAAGAATTTGTGGAAAGTTATGAAAGAGATCATAGGAAATGACTCTAGTGAAATAAACAATGTTAAAATAGAGCCTGACAAACTAAATAAGTTTTTTTCAGAAGTTGGTAAAGAATATGCATGTAAGATTCCAACTGTGTCCACAAATCTTAACGAATTATACAAAGCCCCTTTACAGTCAATATGTCAATCTCTATTCCTCAGACCTGTCACAGTGGAGGAAATAAGAAATATTATTAAAACATTGAAGAATTCAGCAAGTCCTGGGATGGACCAAATCCATAATGTTTTAATAAAAAGAATATCCTGTTGGATCGAAACCCCTTTATGCTATATTATAAACAAATGCTTTCAAACTGGTAAATTTCCAAAATGTTTCAAGATAGCCAGAGTCAAGCCTCTATTTAAATCCGGTAACCACAAACTTCCTGAAAACTATAGACCCATAAGTTTGATTAGCAACCTGGCTAAAATAATGGAGAAAACTATAAAGATTAGACTAATGGATTTTATTGATAAGCATGATATAATTGATAAAGATCAATACGGGTTCCAAAGCAACAAAAATACTGAGGATGCCCTGGCCAATTTTGCAAATGAAGTATCTGATAGTATGTCCTCTGATAAAAATAAGTGCCTTGCCATATTCATTGACCTTGCTAAGGCCTTTGATACTATTCCCCATAATAACTTACTCAATAAATTAAAAAGCTACGGGATTAGAGGTCTCTCATTTGAATTAATCAAAAGTTACCTAAATGATCGATCACAACTGATTTCTGAGAATGACCATTATACATCAGATATTGTAGAGCTGAATGATTTCGGATTGCCGCAAGGTACCGTCTTATCACCGATTCTATTCCTACTCTATATGAACGATATATTCAAAGTAAAAATTGAAGATTCAAGAATAATTTCCTTTGCTGATGACACAGCCTTAATAGTTAAAGATAAGTCATGGACCCAAACGTCTTTAAAAGCAGAAAAAGTTATGTCAAATATTAAAAAGTGGCTTGATCTGAATACATTGAGTATGAATACTACTAAGACTAAATATGTTGCTTTTTCTCCCACTGTGATTGGACAACCACCAGAGGAAATTGTAATTAAAATACACACGAATTGTGAATCGGAGACGTGGGGAGAATGTGCTTGCCCGAAACTAAAACAGGAAAAAGTGGTCAAGTATTTGGGGATTATGGTAGACTGTCATCTCAAGTGGGACATGCATATAGAATTCATTTGTAAAAGGCTAAAATTTATATCTTATATATTTTACAAAATCCGTAAATTATTAAATATACAGGAGTTAAAACTAATTTATCATGGATACGTTCAGTCAATTCTGCAATATGCGTTAGGAGTATGGGGGGGAACTTATGATTACATAATAAATAGGATTTTTGTCATTCAAAAAATGATAATAAAGACTATTCTGAATAGACCAAGAATTCATCCAAGCAGGGACACATTTGATGAATTCAAGGTAATGACCATACGCCAACTATATATTAAAAAAATTCTCTACTACATAAGAAAAAATAAAGATAAATTTACAATAAGGAATAATCTAGCCACATATAATTTCAGGTTAAATTTTCATAATTTATTCAACATAAATCACACTAACCTAACAATATTACGTCGACAATTAAATTATTTAAGCACAAAATTAATTAATTTAATCCCAAATGGTATGCAATTTTTAACTGAGGATAGACATGGGGCACAGATAAATAAATGGATAATTGAGACATTTTTCTTTACTCTCGATAATATTTTATAATATACATTTTTTTTCAACCTTGTTTTTTGTTTACTTACGTGATTCTAAAATTTTGCCATATTTATTTTTATTTATAATAATAAAATAATATTTGATATAATAATATTGAACTGATGCTCACGCCCAGCGGACAGGATTTTCCTTGCTGGGTTGTTGCCTTAATGAATAGATTTTGATTTAAATATATTTAATTTATAATTTTTGTTTTGATTGTAAGCTATGTTTTATTTTTATTTCTATGAATTTCTTGAATAATTTTTTGTAACTTGTATTGATGGCAAATAAAAAGAATTGAAAATTGAAAATTGAAATTGAAATTGATTCTAAAGCTGATCAATGCCGTTGAAGATTGATATAATGTAGAAGACAAATTATTGAACTTGTGAGAGGTGAAATTGTCTACATTTCAAGTCGGATTGAGATCCTTTAATTTGAAAGAATTCTCTATTTAGATGGTATTGTCTGAAAAGAATAAAATTATTCGAGCCCAGGAAAGTTTTCTGAAATTAGGAGAATTTACCCTCCACAAAAGAAATTGAAGAAATCTCTTAGAAATTGCATTTCATTTATATTACATTCATTGACCAGAAAATATGAAGTTGAGAATATTTTCAAACTTGTGTTACATGATAGAAATTAACATACGTGAACTTCATCTATAATGGGAGTAGTTCTCATTTACAAAATACGGAATGTGAAAGACTCAAATCTCATTCAAATTGCGCTGGAGTTTGGCTCTCTTTTCTAATCATAATGAGCTTTCTCAATTATTGAAGAGTATTGAAAACCTATTGAAGATTAAGAGAATTAAACCTATCGAAAATTGATAACCTATTGACATTACTTATTTATCCCGAGTTAGTTCCCTATTGACGGATCTCTAAATAATATGAGTGGCACTTTATCCACTAGACCACGGATCACTCCAGATGTTAATTATTCTTCAGAATAGCTCTGTACATTGATCATGGAAATCAATGTATTGCATACTCACCATTGTACAATGATTGTGTCAAGTCGCTTATTTTTTGAGTTCAATGTAGCTTTAAAATCGATCAAGCTGAAGAGAATTCAATGATACAATGATGATATACTAGGTTTCTCTCAATTTTCTGTACAGGTATAATAATCATGAGATTAATATCAAAGAGAGACCATGTCAGGAAACTATCGTGTGTGTGTGTGTGTGTGTGTGTGTGTGTGTGTGTGTGTGTGTGTGAGAGAGAGAGAGTGTGTGTGTTTGTGTGTGTGTGTGTGTGTGTGGTGTGTGTGTGTGTGAGTGTATGTGCGTCTGTGTACACGATATCTCATCTCCCAATTAACGGAATGACTTGGAATTTGGAACTATAGGTCCTTACACTATAAGGATCCGACACAAACAATTTCGATCAAATGCAATTCAAGATGGCGGCTGAAATGGTGAAAATGTTGTCAAAAACAAGGTTTTTCGCGATTTTCTCGAAAACGGCTCCTACGATTTTGATCAAATTTATACCAATAACAGTCATTGATAAGCTCTATCAACTGCCACAAGTCTCATATCTGCAAAAATTTCAGGAGTGTGTGTGTGTGTGTGTGTGTGTAACATTTTTGGCGGGGCCCCAGCTTCCTCAGGGGGGAAAATTGAAAAAATCCTTTCTTAGTGGATGTCTTGAGGCTACCATAAACAAGTTGTGCAAAAATTAAAGCTTTTAGGCTCGGTAGTTTGGGCTGTGGTGTGATTTCAGTATGTTGGGAGGAGGAGGAGTAGGAGGAGAAGGAGGAGGAGGAGGAGGAGGATGAGGAGGAGGAGGAGGAGGAGCTGAAGAAGAAGAAGATGAAGAGAAATAATAATAATAATAAGAAGAAGAAGAAGGAGAAGAAGAGAAGAAGATAGATTGAACATTGATTTAGCGATTAAAAATAAAAGCTGAGAGATGTCTTTATTGAGAAAACATAACAGCTGTTTTGAGTTTCATAGTAGCACAGACATAACTTATACTGCAATGCCTCATTGAGTTCAAACACACAGTTCTAATTCCCTACATGAAGTAGTGGATTATTCTTTTATTGACCGTGCGAAGTGAGGTCTAAGATTCAAGTCGACGGTTTGGCATTTCTCTTAATGTTTAAATGTTTAAATGCGTGATTGAATGCGTGATATGCGTGATTGAAACGTCGATTATATGCTAATGATATGCGTGATCAATTAATCTGTCAGTTATGATTTTATCACGCACATGGTAGAGTATGCTGAACTGATTATTTGACACATTTCTACTGAATAGTCACTGAATAGACACATTTCTACTAAAAGATATTTCAATTTAATTTTTTTTATTAATGATAAGGAGCTATAATCTTAATTTCTCAATTCAAAACTTTCAATTGAATTTAAAATTAAATTTATTCGATTTAAATTTAAAATTTTTCATAGTCTTATTCAGAATTTAAGTATTTTCATAACAAAATTCTCATTAAAAATGACTACAGTAGCCTACTTTTAAAATATCTATAATAAAATTTTCAATTTATAAATTATTCATTATTCAAATATAACTACTCAACAACTTTTAGAGAGCGCCAGAAAATTCAACCCCTAAAGCCGAGAAGGGAGACTGAAGGATGCTGGGAGCAAAGGCCTGCTGCGGCTGAACTACGAATCTAGCCGTCAGAGTTTCCTCTAGTCAGTGCTACGGGCTTCTACATTCAGTTGGGCGCAATTCAACACATTGTGAGCGCAATCAGTAAATCCCGATTTCGATCTGATCATTCGCGACAAACTATAAAACCTTTCTACCAAATAGGAATCGACCATTTAGGAATCGGTCAGTTGGGAAAATCATATTTTTCGTCGCAAAAGATCGAAAATTGGAGAATCCCAAATGGTAGAATTGAAACTTGTACTTTCCCAAATGGTCGAATCCCAAATGATCGAAAAGTTTTAATAGTAATCTCATTTGGCCGAAAATATCAACTGTCGCAAAAAGTAGAAAATTTGATTTTCCCAT
Source organism: Nilaparvata lugens (assembly GCF_014356525.2). Classification (NCBI taxonomy): domain Eukaryota; kingdom Metazoa; phylum Arthropoda; class Insecta; order Hemiptera; family Delphacidae; genus Nilaparvata; species Nilaparvata lugens. The sequence continues at coordinate 33,358,144 of NC_052518.1, forward strand.
ATGACCGATCCTCAAACAGTCGAATCCCATTTGGTAGAAAAATATTTTAGTTTGTCGCAAATTATCGAATCTCATCGGCTAGATGAGATTCGACCATATGGGAAAACAAAACTCTTCTACCTAATAGAATTCGACCATTTGCGACGAACTGCTACATTTTTCTATCAAATGGGATTCGACTTTTTGAGAATCGGTCAGATGGGAAAATCAAATTTTCGACCTTTTGCGACAGCTGAGATTTTCGGCCAAATGAGATTACTATTAAAACTTTTCGATCATTTGGGATTCGACCATTTGGGAAAGTACAAGTTTCAATTCTACCATTTGGGAATCTTCAATTTTCGATCTTTTGCGACAAAATAATAATTTCGGCCAAATGGGAATCGGTCATTTGACATGCCACTAAAACTTGAACTTTCCCAAATGGTCGAATCCCAAATGATCGAAAAGTTTCAATAGTAATCTCATTTGGCCGAAAATATCAACTGTCGCAAAAAGTAGAAAATTTGATTTTCCCATATGACCGATCCTCAAACAGTCGAATCCCATTTGGTAGAAAAATATTTTAGTTTGTCGCAAATTATCGAATCTCATCGGCTAGATGAGATTCGACCATATGGGAAAACAAAACTCTTCTACCTAATAGAATTCGACCATTTGCGACGAACTGCTACATTTTTCTATCAAATGGGATTCGACTTTTTGAGAATCGGTCAGATGGGAAAATCAAATTTTCGACCTTTTGCGACAGCTGAGATTTTCGGCCAAATGAGATTACTATTAAAACTTTTCGATCATTTGGGATTCGACCATTTGGGAAAGTACAAGTTTCAATTCTACCATTTGGGAATCTTCAATTTTCGATCTTTTGCGACAAAATAATAATTTCGGCCAAATGGGAATCGGTCATTTGACATGCCACTAAAACTTGAACTTTCCCAAATGGTCGAATCCCAAATGATCGAAAAGTTTCAATAGTAATCTCATTTGGCCGAAAATCTCAACTGTCGCAAAAGGTCGAAAATTTGATTTTCCCATCTGACCGATTCTCAAGCAGTCGAATCCCATTTGATAGAAAAATGTTGTAGTTTGTCGCAATTGATCGAATCTCATCGGCTAGATGAGATTCGACTATATGGGAAAGTATACTCTTCGACCTTTTGGGATTCGGTCAGATGGGACCCCACGAGTATAGTTGTGATTAATATTTATAGAACACCTGATAGTGACGTCAGAGAATTTTTCTACAGTCTAGAGAATCTCATGAACTTTATCATTAATAAAAAATTCAAATATATCTTTCTAACAGGTGATTTCAATGTAAATATTTTGGACAATGCAAGGGCTGAAAGTCGATTTTTCTTGAACCTTCTCAGAGCTTTTGATTTGTTCTGTGTAAATAATTTGCCTACAAGAGGTAAGGCGTGTTTGGACAATATTGCGGCGAATCTACAGCCTGGCTCTTATAAAGTCAGTATGTTGGAGGAGGGCGTATTGTCCGACCACGCTGGAATATGGTTAGATTTTCCCATTACAGAAAATGAACCAAAAACTGGTAAATCAATTGGAACTAAGAGAATAATAAATGATTTTAAATTACATGAACTGGAGAAGAGTCTCAGGAATGTTGACTGGACGCCTTTGTATTGTATAGAGAATGTCAATGATGCTTTCGAAAAATTCATGGATATGATAGTGAACAATTTCAATGGCTGTTGTCCGGTGGTGAGCTATACGATGAGGCCACAAAATAAACAAAAAAATGCGTGGTTCAATGAAACTATTGCTAATATGAGAGTTATGTTATTGATCTTATATAACAACTGGAAATCAAGCAGTGATGAGGATGATAGGCAGCGATACATAGCATTCAAAAAAGATTATAAAAAAATTATTGCAAAATCAAAAATTAAAGCTAATGATAATTGTATTCGAAATTCAAAAAATAAATGCAAAACAGCTTGGAATATCATAAAAACAAAATCATGTAAAAATAAAACCAAGCAAGAAATACCAGTATCAGTTGATGTTCTAAACAATTATTTTATTAATGTATCTGATAAAGTCAATAATGTTCACATTCCAGAGAAAGACCCAGTAGTGTTACTTGATAAGTTTGTCATGCCAATTGAACTTCAAAATAGTTTTAAATGGAAGAAGGTGAGCTCTAAAATAGTTCTGGATAGTGTGAAAAATCTAAGTTCCTCACATGCTGGTGATGTCTATGGACTTAGTAATTCAATATTAAAAAACATTATTACTGGTATACTCACGCCACTTACCTTTTTAATAAACTTTGTTCTCTCTGAAGCTACTTTTCCTAATTGTCTCAAGTTGAGTAAGATTTGTCCTGTGTATAAAATAGGCGATAAGACACAGCCCGACAGTTACCGCCCTATAGCCATTGTCCCTATTATTGGTAAGATTATTGAATCTGTTATGTTTGATCAAATGTATGCATACTTTGATTGTAATAATATTCTATATTGTCATCAGTATGCTTACAGGCCTGCTCATAATACAATAATGGCTGTCGAGACTATTATAAATAGGATCTTAGAGTCTTTTGAAGACAGATTGATTACAGGTGTAGGCTTATTAGACTTGCGAAAAGCATTTGACTGTATCTCTCATAGTATCTTGAAAACGAAATTGCAGTTTTATGGAATTGTTGGAAAGGAACTAGATCTGATTGAATCATATTTGAATAGGAAACAAGTTGTAATTGTTAATAATAGAAAATCGGAAATTTTGAATGTGAAATCAGGCGTTCCTCAAGGTTCAATCCTTGGACCCTTTCTCTTCCTAATATTTATTAATGACATTCACTGTGGTGTGATCCCATTAGGCTTGCCTATACTGTATGCAGACGATACTACATTAATGTGCTCTCATAAGAATATGTCAGATGTTAAGACAAAGCTATTAGAATGTATACAAGTATCCAAAACCTGGCTTGAAGCGAATAAACTTGTAATTAATGATGATAAGACAGAACTAATATATTTCTCATTGAATAATGAAAATGAAAATCAAGCTGTTAAGCTTCTAGGTCTTTATATTGATAGTAAATTAACATGGAGGGAGCAAGTGAATATGTTGTGCAGAAAACTGTCTAGAGTGACATATATTTTGAGAAAATTGAAATACTGTGTAAGTTCAGATGTACTTTTAACAGCCTATTTTGGTCTATTTCACTCCTTGTTAGCATATGGAGTTATACTCTGGGGAAATAGTAGCACTGCCACAAAGGTACTCATTCTTCAAAAGAAAATAATAAGAATTATTGACAATCTTCAGCCAAGAGAATCATGTAGAGACA
>NC_052518.1:33361565-33410698 GCF_014356525.2 Nilaparvata lugens
TGTGGTGTGTGTGTGTTGTGTGTGTGTGTGTGTGTGTGTGTGTGGTGTGTGTGTGTGTGTGTGTTGAAACAAGGTATAATACGGGAGACAATCAAGTATACACAGCACATTAAGGGGAGGTGTGTACACTAAGGGGAGACCCCGTATTGTCACTGCTCAATTTTAGTAAAAATCACTTCTACATGCTTAAAACCATGTAAAAACGTAATAAAAAAAAATCTCCCCATTTTGTTAGTACTCTACCTAATTGGGATACACTCCAGTTCCCGAAATTGCCACCACGTTGTGCTACGATCGCTAATACACACTCACACAAAACTTATTTACGGATTGAGCATACAATGCGGGCTACTTGCATATCCCTGCAAATCTCCATTGTCTCCTCCACTGTTCGAAGTAACTGGTCTGCTATGGGATTTGCCGTGACTCATTGATCACAGCTTAGCGAATTCATAGTTTCTTTTTCTGTTCATTCACTTGTGACATGAGAAGGGAGCGAGGATACATGCTTGCAGAATGTATTGTGGTACTGATTTTTAGTTATTTGGTACAAATAGTCTGTAAATGATGATTCTTCACAAAAAATATCCTATGATAAGCCATATTATTGATTTAGAATGTTCAGTTTATGGATTGTTTCACCTATACTAGTCACAATCATAACCGACGATGAATTAGAATAAAAATAATTTATAAACGTAGGGAAGGATAGTGATTCCATCAATCGCATGTTAAACTCGCGAAAGAAATTTATATGAACACTACATTTATATTAACTACTTATTTGTCAATCAGAAAAATAACTCATTTATCAATCAGGAGAGCGTTATAGATTCCCAGTTTATTTATCCTAGCTTCAATATTAATCTTGAACAGAAATCAAGAAAAAGAAAATTATATGAATCCTGTCCTTGTCAAGATGAATAAAATAAGTTGGTGCATGTATCCAGGTTTTATTCAAATACTGTGGAAATGGTCAGTTGTAGTATTGTTTGGAAAACTGTAAGTGGGGTTGTATTATACATTGAATTATAAACAAGCACCTTTCAGGCAGCTCTGGTTTAGTACTTTGGCATTTCAAAACCTCAATTCAATCGATCTTGGCCAGAATAGAGTCTGTTCCACAAGTGAAGGATTGGTTCGCAGCTTAACCAATGAGAGATTGGAAATGATAGACTATCATTTCCAAATATATCATTTAAGAATTAATGATAATGCATTATTTGTCTGGAACCAGGTATAATCTAGTGCCACATGCGGGAAGGCTGAAAAGAGCATACCGACGACACAGATTGAGAGAAGTTAAGAAAAATGCTAATGCGCTATTCATATAGCAGAGGCTGCAAATCCATGTAGGGATGCTTGGATTTTCATCGATTTCCGTAGACGCAAATCAGGTGATTTGGACCAGAGTTTTGCAACTGCAGATGAGATTAGTCGGTTTTGTGTTGACTAGTTCAGGTCATGATGATGGCTTTCCTGATGAGTTGACTGAATTCTTAGCTACTCTTTAGAGAACTCCACTTCTTGGGGAGCATTTCTAATGGATTATTATATGAATTATTATGAATGGATAATTATTCAAATAAGTCGTCTTTAATGGTTTATTATTGTGATAATTCCATAATATTGTACTATTGCAAACTAATTATCAAGGAGTTTATTCCTATTTATTGAAATATTGTTTTTATAGTTTAATAATTAAACTATAAAAACAATATTTGTGCATGATGTGAATCATTTCAAGATTCATTTGATCTGATTATGTGTTATTATATTGTTTATATTGATATGTGAGCTGATGTTGTTGTAATATTCTGCCAATGCTCTAACTATATAATTTATTTTGAATTGTGATTCACCTTGATGTGTGATGGGGTTAAATATTGAACAAAAGTAGACCACATGCAACGGATTACTCCTACCACAATTCTGATTGGAACATTCATTCGATTGAAACTACTTAATCAGTTTTGCCAGTTTGTACTCTAATTTTTATTTTTACATAGAACTGAAATAAATGTGAGATCCTTTTATGCATGATATCTTTGTGAGTTCTCAACCAATTTTGTTCTATAGATATGTGAATAAGATGTCAAGTCCAAAGTAACCATGAATATAAGTAGGCTAATAAAAGAACCAAATTTTGATCGTTTTATATTTATAGGAATATGATTCCACAATGCGGAGTTCACATTTCCAAGTCATGAATTTATTGATGAGCCTCCTTGATAATTACTGTTACATCTCTATCTTTTCAAGAAAGAAGCATAATTTATATTATTGAGTACTCAACTGAACAATATTATCTCTAATTGTGTACGTCTGTATGCAAGATATGTAACGAAAGGAAGGACGTACAATTTCGAAATATATAATAATAATATTGAGGGTGATGCCCACATAAGCTCTTAGGCTTGTGCGTGGGTATTGAGTGAAAGGGATGATGATGAGAGATGACGACAGGGCTACTTTTTAGGTAGTCGGGACCGACGGCTTATTGTCTCCTCCGAAAGATGGAGTGGCCGTATCCATGTGATTGTGCTGTGGTCAAAAACTTTTGCCCGGGTCGAGATTCGAACTCGAGTTCTCTTGATTGTCATACCGTTGCGTAATCACTTACTCCAGTGGTTCTCAAAGTGTGGGGCGCGACCCTAAAGGGAGGCGCGATGATTCTTCAGGAGGGGCGCGAAGCTTGGTTGAAAAATTATATGAATAATTTACTTCTAAAATAATTATATAAGCATCTTTCTTCTTTCATTCTTTTATTCTCTATTGATTGATACAATAAGTACATCATCAAAATTGAAGGGAGAGAAAAAATAATGACTTTCCCGAAGCCCCCCACCACTCACCCACATACCAGTGAAAGCATTTTTCAAATGATTGATACATTTTTGAAGGACATTGACATGTATTGGAGCAAATGTGTAGGAATTTGTACTGATGGAGGTCGGGCTATGTCAGGAAAGTACACTGGACTTCGAGGGTTGATCAAAAAGGTAGCACCAGAAGCTAGATGGACACACTGTATAATTCATAGGGAGGCTACTTTAGCTGCAAAAGGTATGACTCTTGAACTTGATGGAGTTCTACATGTGGTCGTTGAAACAGTCAATCTCATTAAGGCTGTTCAGTACACTTTTTTTATTATTCAAATTGGATAATATTTTTTAATAAATGATTGTTAAGATCAAGGTGAGAAAAACTGAAATTTTTAAGTGGTCCAATAAGCGAGTTATGAGTTGTTAAGATCATTATGAGATCTCAACAATTATATTGAAAAAGATTATCCAATTTAAATAATAATAAAAAGGTGTACCAAAAACATTAAAGGGCATGAAGTCATGAGTTTCTAGGATTCTCTGTGAAGACATGGGCTCAGAACACACAGCTCTACTGTTTCTTACTGAAGCTCGCTTGCTATCAAAAGGAAAGGCTTCAACTAGAATATTTGAGCTCATACATGAAGTCCTTATACTTTTGCTTGGGAAAAACCACCAAAAATGAAAGTTCTTCACCAACTCAGATTTTTTGCTGCAATTAGCATGCATGGTGGATATCTTTGAGAAAATATATGTCCTAGCCAAGTCTTTGCAGAGAAAAGATGAAAACATTCTGCAATGGACTGAAATGATGGAAAGCTTTGTGAAGAAGCTAAGTTTGTATGAGAGCGGTTTCAAAAATGACAACTTGGAGCTATTTCCTAATCTAAAGCACAGATGAAAGAAACACTACTTATTGCTTATTCCGTGTATAACACACTGTATACTTATTCCGTGTCTAAAGATTATCACTGAAGAAATGTATCCAAAATTTCATACAAATGTATCTAACTCCAGCCAATGAGAAGAAATACGTTTTTGAAAATTTAGAAATCCTCAAAAGTAGTTTCGGAAAATATTTGTATAAATATAAATATAGCTTGTTTATTTAATATAAATATAAACTTGAATGGTTTGGCATGGATTCAAAACCTATTTAAATTCTCAATCAATGAGTGAAGAAAACCTCACTGATCTCCAAGGTGACTCTGTGCTTAAAATGAAGTTTGAAGAATATTCTCTCACATCCTTCTGGATTGGTGTGCGAATGAAACACCAAATTTTGAGTGATAATGTATTGAGGATATTGACTCCATTCACGACAATTTATTTTTTATTTATTTATTTATTTATTTTCATCCACTGACCACCTGATAAAGGGGTATAAGGATATGTCAATTTTTCATTAGTCAAACATAAAATGTTATCATCTACCTACGTAAACCTCCATTTTGAGGTTTATAATAATTTCTATACTCCTCCACTGAGTAAGCGCAAATGGACAGCAACTCTTTTTTTAATAAAAATCTGAAAACCTTTCCAGAAGTATCTTTTATGTGAGAGGGCAATATGTTGTACATCCGGATACCTGAACTTCTTACACCTCTCTCATACATAGCACTTTGATGAGCATCTTCTCTTAAATTATTTCTGAATCTGGTTGGATATTGATGAAATGTTTCGCCTGTATTTAATTCGTTTATGTGTTTCTTTATAAAGCAGACTGTTTCTAGGATATATTGACTTGGGAGTGGTAGAATACCAAGTGCTTTAAAGTAGGGCCGACAACTTGTTCTAATTGATTCTCCCATCATCACCCTCAATGCCCACTTCTGCAATCTGAACACTTCCACTACACTACTAGAATTTCCCCAAAAAATTATTCCATAGTTTAAATGGGAGTGGAACAAAGCGAAATATACACTCTTCAGAGCCATTGAATCAAGAGAAGTTTTCAGGTTTCTCAGAACAAAAATTGCTGAGATTAGTTTTGTTTTCAGGCTATCCAGATGGGGTCTCCAAGAAAGATCAGAGTCAATCACCACCCCAAGTACTCTTATACTATTTACAGATTCTATTTTATGACCATCAATTTTCAAGCTGCCTTCTTTAGTAGTTCGGAAAGGTATTTCTTTAGTTTTATCCTTATTCAAAATCAACATATTGGCTGATAGCCATTTTTGTAATTTAATAAGGGCTGTTTTGCTCTCTAGTTCAGCATTTGGCTGGCTATTGCTTTTCAGTAAGATGCTTACATCGTCCGCATACATAACACTCCTAGCTGGATCAAGGTAGGAAGGCAAGTCATTTATATAGAGAACAAAAAGCAGGGGGCCGAGCACTGATCCCTGGGGGACCCCACTTCTTGTTCTCATCCAATCAGAATGATACTCATACAAGTGGGAGTCAATAACAACCTGCTGATACCTTTTATCAAAATATGAAAAGAACCAGTAGAGAAGGTTCAAGATTTCAAGGAAGCTTTTTTGCTCGAGATCCCCCTCCCCCCTCTCCCCCCTCGTCCATCCCTCCACCCCTTCCCCCCGCCTGTAGGGCGGGGGGTGTTCTAAAAATAGATTTCCCCCTCCCCCTGTCCAGTGGAGGTGAGGGGGAGAGAGAGAGAGGGAGATATATCTTTCTCTCTCTTTCTAAAAATAGATTTCCCCTTCCCCCTTTCCGAAAGGAAAGGAGATAAGAATCAATTGAGAAATTCTCTCCCAGTATAGATGAGAGGGAAAAATTCCTTTGGTGTCAAATTAAAGTGAATTCATATTTCTACATCTAATGCTATACTGACAAATTGAAGTGAATCCATTTCGCTCCAATGGATTGATGACAGGTTCAAGAGATCTCCTTCTTTTACTCATGACATCTCTTTCCCGCACCCTTTCCGAAAGGAGATAAGAATCAATTGAGAAATTCTCTCCCAGTATAGATGAGAGGGAAAAATTCCCTTGGTGACAGATTAAAGTGAATCCATATTTCTACATCTAATGCTATACTGACAAATTGAAGTGAATTCATATTTCTACATCTAATGCTATACTGACAAATTGAAGTGAATTCATATTTCTACATCTAATGCTATACTGACAAATTGAAGTGAATTCATATTTCTACATCTAATGCTATACTGACAAATTGAAGTGAATTCATATTTCTACATCTAATGCTATACTGACAAATTGAAGTGAATTCATATTTCTACATCTAATGCTATACTGACAAATTGAAGTGAATTCATATTTCTACATCTAATGCTATACTGACAAATTGAAGTGAATTCATATTTCTACATCTAATGCTATACTGACAAATTGAAGTGAATTCATATTTCTACATCTAATGCTATACTGACAAATTGAAGTGAATTCATATTTCTACATCTAATGCTATACTGACAAATTGAAGTGAATTCATATTTCTACATCTAATGCTATACTGACAAATTGAAGTGAATCCATATTTCTACATCTAATGCTATGGTGACAGATTAAAGTGAATCCATATTACTCTGCTCCCTGTGAGGTCCCTTGCTAACCCCATTAACTCCTACATCGAAAACCGTTACATGAAAAAATCGATTTATGTGACAAGTGTTTAGTCGTTAAAGTTACTTCAAACAACCTTTTTCAAGATTTATCGATATAGTCAAAAATGTCTAGGGTGAAAACTATAGGTCTGTACTTCTCTCTCTCACACAAGTGTTTATACAATCAATCACAGAGGTGTAGACTGAAACAACATATCGTTCACTCTCTCTCATAATATGTCAACCTTTTACAAGATTTATGCATGTATCAGATTGCTATGTGCTTATAACATTGCTTGAATGATAAGAATATAGATAAGAATCTGAAAAGGTGAATGTGATTTGAAAAGGGGGAGGTGCGCCCACCCACATCTGTGGGAGCACGAGAAGGAGGGGGCGAGCGCTTGCCTGCACAGCTGTGTGCCTCTAGCGGTAAGTCTACTGAGCATGCTCACAACAAACTATAAAAGACCTGCTCACCTTATTTAAATTATCATTCACAACAGAGCAGCTGAAGCATTTCTTCTGTGTGATATTCATTACAAACTTATCAACATCGTCAACAACAGGTAAGAATTGAAAACAATTTTTTATCAAATATGCACACATACATACAATTCGTAACACATAGGTCATATGTATACAGATATAAAAATTGTTAAGCTTTAACAATTTTTATATCCGACCAATTTACCGACTTATGTGTTACTACCAACACATAATTTTTACAGTTGATGTTAAAATGTTCTATTTTTTCTCTGCTAATGCAGGAAGCAAATCTTTGAGGTAGATTTGCTTCCTGCATTCCTTATTTTTAAAATTACACACCGACCGTGTTTATTGGTATGCTCCCTTGCGCTGATAATGGGGTAGGGTACATCCTCTTTCAACTCTCTCAGTGGCACCCAGGGTTTGGGTGCAGGCTGATTGATGAGTTGAACAGAGTCCATCTCCCTCCTCTCATCCTCCTCTGCCCTCTGCACTTCCTTCATCAGGGTGACAAGTGATGACTTGTTCTCCACTGCAGCACGTTTCTGTTGAAAAATATTTGATAAGTGTCTTATTTGTTTCAGATTATCATCAGATCAGATTTGTCAAATCATACTAGAGAACTTGATCAATAGATTCACTACACAATCTCAAAGTGAGTAATTGCAGAATCTGCCAACACTAATATCTTGTAATTCAATTGTATCTCTAATCAGTTCAAATAATATTTCCTTGCTATCAAATAATTTATGCATGAGCGATTACTTTTAACACTAATATCTTGTAATCCAATTGTATCTCCAATCAGTTCAAATAATATTTCCTTGCTATCAAATAATTTATGCATGAGCGATTACTTTTAACACTAATATCTTGTAATTCAATTGTATCTCTAATCAGTTCAAATAATATTTCCTTGCTATCAAATAATTTATGCATGAGCGATTACTTTTAACACTAATATCTTGTAATCCAATTGTATCTCTAATCAGTTCAAATAATATTCAGATCAAATAATTTATGCATGAGTGATTACTTTAAACAATAATTCTTTGCTATCAAATAATAATAATCAAAGACTTGTATGTGTACAGATTTTTTTTTCCAATGATCGATTGTTTTATAAAAAAATCTGTACACATACAAGTTAATAATATTTGTTGAAACTGACCTTTGTTTGTGAGCAGATTGACTCCTCCTCCTCTCCCCCGCCAACCTCAGGGTCGTGCCCCAAACACCAACTTCCTCTTCATCTGCTTCTTCCTCTCATCATTTTCCTCTCCCTACATTTTCCTCTCATCACTTCTGTTTATATAGCATACGTTTCTCTCTCTGTTCCAGGCACGTGCGAGCGAGAGCGTGGTACAAGGCGAAAAAAAAAAATTCGAATTTCTCCCCAACAACACGTGCTCCCAGATCGTTATCAGATTGTAAGTATCCCACACACGATCATTTTTCGAATAGCATCCATGTGTTAGAAGACGAAAAAAAAAATCTCGTCTAGAACTCAGCATGAGACTTCACCTGCTAGAATTTATTCTACGCCCCAATAAAACCCATGATTCTAATTTTATAATTCAAATCAATGTTAGATCCTTCAACATGGAAGCAAGAACCTAATTTTTCATAATCTCTCACAAAAGTTAAATATTGTAGATTTGTCCATCCTTTTTCTGCTAACTGTGCCAATATATCTAGGTGCGTGTCCAAGAGTTCACTTAATTTATATTGATATCTCATTTTTTCTAAAGGAACAGAATGGTATTCACTTAATTGATTAAAATGTCTATCTATAATGAATTGAACGCTCGAATCTGAAGACTTGTTCTCCACACCAAACACATTATCCATCTCAGTACACTAGCTTGATGTTGTATCAGCAAAGACAAGATGACTACCAACAGATTACCTTGCTCTAGCTTATTATTATTATTATGAAAAGCACACTCTAGCGATAATTTATTGTACTTTATAGCACTCTATTTCTAATAAATATTTCAACCCATAGAGGAATAGCATTCTCGATTCAGTTATTAAATATTTCATTGTTTTCACAGCATTTTCTCACCTCTCAACTCGAGTTCCGAACCTCATAACCAGTTGAGCTCTCGTCGAGACAACACAGCTGAGAGGAATCATAGGGTGGTCACCTGAGAGGAATCAATCATAGCATAATCATCTACACCTGTATCCTGCTATCTACACCTGTATCCTGCTATCTACACTCGAGGAGATTCACGCAACATCAAGCACTACATGTAAGTACAGTTTTACTTTGATTTTATCCTCTGAGGAGGAAAATAGTCCTCCGAGGAGAGGTTTTCTCCTCCGATGACTATTTTTCTCCTCCGAGGACAGGTTTTCTCCTCCGAGGAGAAAAAACCTTCTACAATATACTGCATGCATGCGATTTATCTTTAGAATATGCTATATCCGGAACATCCAAGCCCCGCTCTTCTTTCTCACACTCATCGTATAAACAAAACGGTAAATGAATTACTTTTTCAGTTGGTTCACCGATAATATATTTACAATAGACACATTGCAGATATAATGGATTTTTATGTAAGAAATAACCATTTCTCGCAAAATACTCTGCTTTATTGCGTAATGATTTACAAAAGTCACAATGTAGATGGTGTGGAGGTAGTTTTTCAAAGTACTCTCCTTGGACGGATGAATCTTCTGGCATATTAGTAAATGATAAATATCTTTCTTCATATAATCGTAGAATATTATTATCGTAATTCTCCTCTTCAATTGTTATATTTCCTTTCCTTCTACAGTTCGGGCTAAACTTTGCATGTTCGTTGGCTACAACATCATTTTGCTCCCAATCTCCTATACAAACTGAACAAAATACGCAGCGCACAATATCCGGTTCACTTGCGAATACAAAACCGTCTTTCGCCATATTTTCTGCCGACAAATTCTGACTAGTTTTTGTCCATTTTTTATCGAATGTTAATAATCTCAATCTTTCATGTAACATTATCTGTCCTTGTGATAACATCGTGAATGCCAATTCACAACTGATTGTGAATTACATTCCTTTACACATACTATTAATTGGCTATGCCATCCTGATCATTATTCTTTTGTTTTTTCAGTATCATGCCGAGGGAACGCAGACTTCGTGGGATCAATTCCGCAGCAGCCCGCCATCGCATCAGCCTCGATGAGGAGGATATCGACATCACCAGCGTGCTCGAGAGCTCGAAACGTCGAGTTTTCGATATAATTAGGGAACATGCCGCACGCTATGATGGCAATGTTAAATGGTTCATCGTCCTCAACGTTTTGCTGTATAAATTAGTGGTGATGGATGACAAGCAGGTTGGTGACTCTGTCTCATCTCTAATAAATCTACATAGTTACTCCAACATAGCACTAAATGTGCTTGAGAACTATGAAGAGTTTAATGAGCATTTCATGTTAGCTGTGAGAAAAATCCTCTCATCTTTTGAAAATTTTGTAAGATATGGGAGTGGATGGGTGCTAAAGAAAATTGAATCACTGGATGTGAACGTGATTAAATTTAATCCTATATACACATCCAGTTTCATTCAGACACCCCAGTTTTTGAAAAACAAAAAATGTATTATAAATGTGAAAAATCTCTCTGACGAAAAATGCTTTTTATGGTCAGTGCTCGCGTATTTCCATCAGAAGCCAAGGAACTCGAACTTAAGTGTAAAGTATTTGAGCAAGTTTGCTCACACACTTAATACGCGAGGTGTAAATTTCCCGGTGACGACACGCGATATTAAGAAATTTGAAATACTCAATCCGGACATTGCAATTCACGTCATCGCATACGACAACAAAAAGTTTTTCCCCTTCCGTACAAGCATTTTCCGCACGCGTAAACACCAAATTAATCTTTTAATGCTAAAAGGCGATGCAGGAAAAACTCATTTCTGTTTAGTAAATACCGCGAACGGGAAAAACGGGCTATCTCGTCTTCTCTCCCACCTTTCAAAATCCCACGGTCAAGTACATGTTTGTAATTTCTGTTTTCACCGGTTCACATCAAACAAATCTAAGAATTGTGATGGTAAAGCAAATTTGTTGAAACATGTGGAACTTTGTTCCAAGTTTGAATCTCAGCGCGTTTCATATCCTAAACGCGGAGAGACAATTAAATTCAAGAAACTAGGCGCGACGTTGAAGAAAAAGTACACCATTTACGCGGATTTAGAAACATACGTTGTTAATATCGATAATGATGATGATGATGATTCCGATTCTGATGAAATTACTCGTAGTTACACAAAGAAAACGGCGCGACATATTCCCTGCGGGTATTGTTTCGTTGTTATCGATGTTAACGGCGAAATCGCTCACGGACCTGTACTCCATAGATCGAGTAGTTTAGACGAAAAAATCATGGAGAAATTTCTTCAGGAAATTACAGATCTCGGTGACATTTTGTATGAGGATATGAAACGAGAAATTCCGATGCAAGCTTTATCCGAGAGTCAAGAGCGTGAATTTCAAAATTCAGTAAACTGCGGGCTTTGTGCTGAACCGTTTTTAGACAGCGATATTAAATGTCGTCACCACGCGCATGAAACCGGTAATTACTTGTGTGCGGCACATGTTTCTTGTAATTTAACAGCTCGTACTCCGGAGTACATATCGTGTTATTTTCATAATTTCTCCGGTTTTGATTCGCATTTTATTCTAAAATCGCTCGGTAAATGTAAAAAAGAAATTTCCTGCATCGCAAATACGTCAGAGAGATTTTTGACACTTTCAGTAGGCAAAATTAAATTTTTAGATTCCTACAAGTTTATGTCTGAATCCTTGGAAGTATTGGTGCGTAATTTGGTAGAGAGTACAGATATGGAAAAGAAGTTCGAACGATTATTTTCGGTGTTTGATGATCCACCTCGCGAACACAGACAGCTCTTGTTGAAGAAAGGAGTATATCCCTACTCGTACATGAGCTGTCCCGAAAAATTCGCGGAAACATCGCTTCCCCCCATTGAATGTTTTCATAACGACTTAACTGATACACCTCTGTCTCGCGAAGAATATGAGCATGCGCAAAGAGTGTTCTCAACATTCAAGCTGAAAAATCTGGGTGAATATCACGATTTTTATTTATGTTTGGACGTAATGCTATTAGCGGTAGTTTTTGAATCCATGAGGTCTACGCTTTTTAGCTCATATGGCCTCGATGTGACCCATTTTGTTTCCCTTGCCCACTTCACCTGGAATTGCATGCTGAAACACACTAAAGTCGAACTGGAATTACTAACAGATCCGGACATGCATCTTATGTTTGAGGCGGGAATGAGAGGCGGAGTCTCATTTATCGGTAAACGTTATTGTGAGGCGAATAACAAACATCTACCCGAAACATACGATCCTTCAAAACCGTCTAATTATCTGCTTTATATCGATGCAAACAGTTTATACTCGGAAGCTATGAGCCGAAGCTTGCCTGTTGGAAATTTCAAATTCCTCTCAGAGGAAGAAATTTCCAGCCTTGATTTCGCGAATTTGGACAGCAATTCAGAAACCGGGTATATAATAGAATGCGATCTCAAGTACCCCCAAGAGTTGCATGATAAGCATGCGAGCTTCCCCCTCGCTCCTCTCCACCAAACGCCCCCGCGCGAATTGCTGTCGAACTACCAAACAAATGAGAACGGTCAAACTGGAACCAAAAAGCTCATGAACACACTTTTCGACCGTGAAAAGTACATTGTTCACTATGTCAATTTAAAGCTCTACCTCCAGCTCGGTTTGAAATTATTGAAAGTGCATCGCGTCATTAGCTTTTCCCAATCTCCCTGGCTGAAAAGCTACATCGACTTTAATATCCGGAATAGACAGAACGCGAAAAATAAATTTGAAATATCCTTCTTTAAGGCCTGTTGCAATCTGATATTTGGCAAGACAATTCAGAGTAGTCGTAAGCAAATGAATGTTAAAATTATCACGGATGAAAAACGGTTAGATAAGTACATTTCAAACCCGCTATGTAAACGCTGGCAAATAATTAGTCCGAACGTGATCGCGGTTTTCTCTCGTAAGTTGGAACTTAAAATGAACAAGCCTGTCTATTCCGGCTTCAGTGTACTGGAGTTGAGTAAATTCCATATGTACGATTTTTTCTATTGTAAATTACAAAAAATTATACCGTGGGATCGTATAGAATTGTGCATGACTGACACCGACAGTTTTCTTCTTAACCTTAAAGTCGAAGATGTGTATCAGTTGATTAGAGAAAATTTGACCCTTTTCGATACTTCTAACTATCCACCTTCCCACCCTTGCTTTTCCATGGAGAGGAATAAAGTTGTAGGAAAGTTCAAGGATGAGACGGGTCAAAGCCTGTCCATAGATTTCTCGGACTTAGATCCAAACTTTACTCATATTTAGTTTGTAACGAGAATGAAGAACTTGTAAATAAATGTATAGCAAAGGGTGTACAGAGCGGAGTAAAATGTAGAAAGCTTAATTTTAATTTATATATGAAATCATTGTTTGAACGTAGTGAACATGTAGAAAAATTTAATATGTTAAGATCGTATAATCACACCATGTACCAGGTTGAATGCGCAAAAATCTGTTTGAGCCCTTATGATGATAAGAGGTATATTGCTGAGAATGGTGTTGATACTCTCCCTTTCGGTCATTATAGTCTCAACACTCTAAATGATTGATCAGTATGTGCCATGACAACCATCCAACACCACTGATTTTGATTTGACTGTTGTAAATATCATGAATATTATTAGATCTAAGTTAGCTTTAGAGCTTCATAGCGTGCCGCGTGTGAACTATCCCACTCGCAAATATGAGTTGAAAAGTGAAAAAGACTTGCTTCAAGCCGATCTCATTGAGATGACAAGTTTATCACGTTTTAATAAGGGTTACAAATATATCTTAGCTGTTATTAATTGTTTTTCAAAATTTGCATATTGTGTACCATTAAAAGACAAGACAAGCCAATCTGTATTTAACGCTCTCGAGCCAATTATTTCTAAAAATAAAGGAGTTAAGCTGTTCCAAACAGATCAAGGAACAGAATTCTTTAATTTAAAAGTTAAAGCATTATTAGATAGATATAGTATTAAACATTATCATGTTTTTACTGATAAGAAAGCCTCCATAGTTGAAAGGTTTAATAGAACACTTAAAGCAAAAATTTATAGATATTTAACTGAACATGGAACCAAAAACTGGTCATCACAACTAGACAGATTAGTTCGAGATTATAATGCAACAATGCATTCATCCATTAGAATGAAACCTAAAGATGTGACGAAAAAAGATCGTAATCATGTTTTAATGTCATTGAATTCTGCATTCAATAGACGATATAAATTGAAAAATTCAAAACCGAAATTTAAGCTAGGAGATGTTGTACGAATCTCAAAGAAAAGGGTTCTTTTCGATAAATCTTATAACATAAACTGGAGCGCAGAGTATTTTGTAATTCATTCTATATTTCCTTCTCAACCTGTAACGTATAGCTTGCGAGATCTAAACGGAGAAGTAATTAGTGGCAGGTTTTATGCAGAAGAAATTAAAAAAACACAATTAAATGAATCGGAGAGACAAGTGTATTTGATTGAAAAAATATTAAAACGAGATAAAAAAGGACTGCTTGTGAAATGGATTGGGTTTTCAACTCCTAGTTATATTAGTAAGGATCAACTATTAGATGAAAAATAATCTTTTGTAAATATCATGTAAATTTATTGTAAATAATCTATTGTAAATATCACGTACATTTATTGTAAATAATCTATTGTAAATATCACGTACATTTATTGTAAATAATCTATTGTAAATATCACGTACATTTATTGTAAATAATCTATTGTAAATATCACGTACATTTATTGTAAATAATCTATTGTAAATATCACGTACATTTATTGTAAATAATCTATTGTTAATCTATTGCAAATACATTCCATTCAGTGTAAAAATATGACAAAGATTTGGTGTAAATATAATACGTCTCTATCAAAAAATGCTTCTCAGTTTCATTTTAATCTGAAGTTTTATTTGCTAAGGCTCAAGCGTTCTCGTGAAGAGGGTGCGGGTGAGAAACTTCTATCAGTGCATTGAAAGGGGAGAGCGCTTGCATCCCGATGTGATAAGCTATGGTGTCTAGCCCACAATCTCTTCCTCCTTGATAACTTATCAGTTCCTTATCAGATCGCATGCTGTACACGTGACTAACATGATTCCGATAGTAAATTTCGACAATGTTATAAGAGAGAAAGAAATGCCAACATGGTGTAAAAATGGTAAGTTATTACCACATAATGCAAGGATCCTTATAATAGGCTCTTCAGGTTGTGGCAAGACCAATTTACTATTTAATTTAATTTTTTCAAAGAATGGGTTGAGATTTAAAACTATATACTTGCACACGAAGAGCGAGTATCAAGATAAGTACTTGTTTTTGAGAAAAGTCTTTTCAAAAATGAAGGGTATTGAATTTCATATAAACAGCAATTCGGAATCTATAGCTCACCCCAACAAAATTCAACAATATTCTCTTGTCATTTTCGATGACTTCCAACTTAATCACGTGCCTCAAATAAGAGAATATTTTACCATGGGTCGACATCGTAATATTGACACTGCATATTTAATTCAGAGTTATGGGGCCACACAGAAACATTTCACTAGGGACAACGCAAATATGATTATAATCTTCAAGGTAGATTTATTGAGTCTGAAATTAATTCACAGAGATCATGTTGGAGCAGATATTCCTTATAAAGATTTCGTTAAACTTTGTCATACAGTTTGGAATCGTAAACCTCATAATTTTCTAACTATTATGACCGAGTGTGGAATTAATAGCGGGAAGTACCGAGATTCGCTCGATACGTTTCTTACCGTTCAGTAGAGATTAATTCTTTGTGCAGTCATGTTGTCATACAGCAGGAAGCTGAATAGAAAGGAGGTTGGTTTAATCGAAAAGATTAAGAAATTGAGAAAAGTAATTAGAGAGAAGCATAAAAGCTTAGTCAATTTTGAAAAGCGATCGGAGGAATATAATAGGAAAACGCTCTCCCCGTTAATAGAGCCCATAATTGAACTGGGAAAAAACAAATTCTCACACTCTGATGTAAAACCAAAAAAGGAACAGGTAAAAGAGGAGAGTATGGAAATTGATGATAATGAGGAGGGAGATGAACAGAGTTATGAGAGTTCAGCAGACAATTTTTTAAGCTCGACTAAATTTGAAAACAGTTTACTTGGTTCTAGCAGAAACGACAATGTGCTGTCACAATATCTAAAAACGTTTCATGCGGAAAAACAGAATAATTCAATCAGTTATGGAATTTCATATAATTCTAAAGATGACGTGTATTATATTGGTAATCAGCAAGTAATATTTGTTGATGGTTATATAGATATTGATAGTGAAAGATTTCGATTAACACACGGTCTACTTGAGTTATTATTCAGTGCGAGACCAAACTCAAATCTTTATAATGAGAGAGATCTGGATAAGTATAAAAAAATCTTAACACTTACAGGTATACATTTAGATCGAAGAGGCTATGTTAAACGAAATCAGGGAATTAAATCGCAAATGATTCAAAAGTTATTTCCCAGTAAAAAAATTAGTAAAAAGAAGGGTTGGGGTTTATTGAAATTTGCAAAAAATAATTCTCATGATAGAATTTATCAATACTTTGATAATTTTGACGAATTAGTGGAAAGATTAAATTTACTCTATTCCTCAAAAGCTAGTGGGAACACTGGGCATGATGTGGAAATTGCAAGTATAATTGAAGAGCTAAAAGAAGCAAAATTAATTGTTTAGTGTCACGATGACTCTACATCGATTCGGACGAATTGATACACCTAGCGGAGCTAGTCTTACGTGTGATATTGACTCGATAACACAGAAGATAATCGAATCGATAAATCAGCAAGGAATCAGCGAAGCTGTGAAATTTTATTTAGATTCGCAAATAACCAAACTCGTTTCGGAAAATACAAAGAATATTGGAGTGAGCATAATTGAAAAAAAACAAATTCTCACACTCTGATGTAAAACCAAAAAAGGAACAGGTAAAAGAGGAGAGTATGGAAATTGATGATAATGAGGAGGGAGATGAACAGAGTTATGAGAGTTCAGCAGACAATTTTTTAAGCTCGACTAAATTTGAAAACAGTTTACTTGGTTCTAGCAGAAACGACAATGTGCTGTCACAATATCTAAAAACGTTTCATGCGGAAAAACAGAATAATTCAATCAGTTATGGAATTTCATATAATTCTAAAGATGACGTGTATTATATTGGTAATCAGCAAGTAATATTTGTTGATGGTTATATAGATATTGATAGTGAAAGATTTCGATTAACACACGGTCTACTTGAGTTATTATTCAGTGCGAGACCAAACTCAAATCTTTATAATGAGAGAGATCTGGATAAGTATAAAAAAATCTTAACACTTACAGGTATACATTTAGATCGAAGAGGCTATGTTAAACGAAATCAGGGAATTAAATCGCAATTGATTCAAAAGTTATTTCCCAGTAAAAAAATTAGTAAAAAGAAGGGTTGGGGTTTATTGAAATTTGCAAAAAATAATTCTCATGATAGAATTTATCAATACTTTGATAATTTTGACGAATTAGTGGAAAGATTAAATTTACTCTATTCCTCAAAAGCTAGTGGGAACACTGGGCATGATGTGGAAATTGCAAGTATAATTGAAGAGCTAAAAGAAGCAAAATTAATTGTTTAGTGTCACGATGACTCTACATCGATTCGGACGAATTGATACACCTAGCGGAGCTAGTCTTACGTGTGATATTGACTCGATAACACAGAAGATAATCGAATCGATAAATCAGCAAGGAATCAGCGAAGCTGTGAAATTTTATTTAGATTCGCAAATAACCAAACTCGTTTCGGAAAATACAAAGAATATTGGAGTGAGCATAATTGAAAGAGAACATATTCTAAGCACGTTACAAAATTTCAGTGCTAATATCGATAAAGCTATTGGAGAGAGAACTCAAACTCTAGAGAGTGCTTTAGGAGAAGTGAAAACTTTAACAGACAGCTTTTCATCTCAGTTGCTCAGTATTAACAACGATAAAGTTGATAAGGCTTATTTAGATGAAAAATTAAAAGCCGTATCAGATAAAATTAAGAATTTGGAGGTGCTGGACAGAAACTATCTCAATACTAAATTGAAACAACTTAGTACAGAAATTTTTACTAAAGTAAATGAAACTCACCCATCGGGAATTGATAAGCAATATTTAGAATCTACTTTGCAGAAATTGATTAGTTCTTCATTAACAAAGGAAGAGTTTGAAAAACGATTATCTGAAATGGCGAGTGCAATAAAAGCTAATATTATGGAGGGTATTGAGCAGTTTATTACAAAAGATGCTATTGCTATTCTGATTAATCAAATTGCAGAAAAGTATGCAACTAAAAATGATATTGGAGATTTTATTAAGAAAAACGAGATGGCAGACGCTGTGAAAAGCGTTCGTGATGAAATAGCTGAGGCAATTAAAAATTCGGAAGAGGGTGCTGTCATGAGACTGCAATGTTCGGCCCCTTCATTGACTACCTAAGTTTATTTATCCACAGAGTGGCCCTGGACATAGTATCAAAATATGCCGAAGTTTCTTTCCATATGAATTGGATTGAAGCAAAGGATCATGGGCTTAACGAACATCAGGTAGTGCAAATTATTACAGAAAAAATGGATTTGGTCAAATATAAAGACTTTATATTGGCGCCGAAAACATAAAATCTTGAGTTGAGTGTGAGAGAGTGAACGTTTCAGTCTAGACATTTTTCACTATGGTTGATTGTGGTGTGAATTCATTTCCAACTCGATTTTTATCCAATTCAAGTTGGTGTACCATAACCTCAGTTAATGTTCAACCATTGAGTTGAAAGGTAATGAAAAATGGTATGCAGGAGAAAAAAGCAGAGTTCGAGGAAACGGGGTAAAGGAATCTTGAGTTCAGCGGCAAGAGTTTTTAAAGGTTTGGCAGGTAATGTAACATCAACTATTCTAAATAAGGTAATTGATAACCTTGGAGAAGAATATCATATTCCCGGATACGAGTGGTGTGGCCCGGGCACCAAGGTTAATGAAAGGTTAAAGAGAGGTGATCAAGGCATAAATTCGTTAGATAAAGCTTGCAAGGCCCACGATATAGCCTATACTCAAAATAGTGATAATAAAACTCGAGCGGTAGCTGACAGGGCTCTAGCGAACGCTGCATGGGACATTTTCAAAAATCCTCAAACACCCCTTGCCGAGAAAGCACTTAGCTATCTTGTTACAAACGTTATGAAAGCTAAAGCGGCGTTTGGTGGGACTTTGAGAAAGAAGAAGAAGAAGAAGGGGGAGAGGAGAAGTTATAGTAACGATATTAGACGCAAAGCTATAGCTCAGTTGAAAAAGCATATTGCAGGAAAAGGATATTTTTTGAAGCCTTTTCCTAAAAGTGGTGGTAGACTTCTACCCCCACCCCCACCAGCATCATATGGAGTGAGTTTATTCCCTCAAGTTAAGAAACGTAGAACAACGAAGAAGAGTAGGAAGAAGAAGAAGAAGAAGACATGAATATTGAAGGAGAATTGAGTAATTATGATTTGATTGATTGGTCGAAATTATTACAGATTCGGTTAAGAGGTATATATATGCTAGATGCATTACCCAAAAAAATTCTAAAAAACGAGAATGCCATTGTGAATTTAGCAAGGGAAAGCGAGGATGGGACACACTGGGTAGCATATAAGAAAATTGGTTCTAATGTTTGGTATTTTGATCCAATTGGAAATTTACAACCTCCATACGAATTGGACAAATATTGGAAAAAAGAAAATGGAGTAAATATATTTTATAATGTAGAGCATATGCAACCATTAAATAGCGATTTTTGTGGTCATCTTACATTATTGTTTCTTGCAAATCAGTTGTAATTAAGTGATTGTGGTGAACACACAAGATGGTGGTTATTACATTACGATCTAACACAAGTGATCTCTATGAACATTTACAAGAAATTATAGAATTGGATAAAAATCGTGAATGGGAAATTGGATTGATTAATTTTTCCAGTTACAATAGTATTGCAAACATTAACAAAGGAACAAATTCCAGCTTCAAATATGGTGATAGATTAATCGAGTTGGATACTGGTGCATATGAAGTTGAGGATATTATAAAATCTTTAAAGAATAAATTGAATATTGATGACAAGAAGAATAAACTTATTATACGTGCAAACGTAAATACTATGAAGATTGAAATTCATTCTGATAAAGCCATTGATTTAACACGTTCTGATTCGATTGCTAAGATACTTGGTTTTGATAATGTTGTTTTGCAGCCAAATAAATGGCATTATTCCAAACATTTGGTTAACATAACAAGCGTTGACAGTATTCTTGTTGAGTGTAATTTAGCTTGCGGCAGTTACTCTGAGGGAAAACAAAAACATGTAATCTACGAATTTTTACCAAAGGTTCCTAGCGGTTATTTAATAAACGAAGTACCATCACCGATTATTTATGTACCTTTGAATACGCATCGAATTCAAACTATTAATGTAAAGGTAACGGACCAGAACGGATCGTTTATTGATTTCCGCGGAGATACAATTACAATTAGGTTGCACATACGTGAAAAGTAATGGGTTATCTTATTTTCAACCCACGTTCGAATAAGACCAATCAAGTCATTAGAGAAAGGAACGCGATAGCGACAACACCTAAAAACAAACGTGCTTTGTCGGCTAAAAGCGCGAGAATATTAGAAAAGTTGGGTTTTATAGTCGATTGGCGACATGTTAGGCGGGGGAGCGGCGGCAATTAGTGAAATACTGGATGTGGAGACAGACCTTCAGTTTTATAATGATATTACTAAATTCCAATTTCACACTCATACAGTTTATTCGGGACAGGAAATAAAAAACTCTGACGAGGCACGTATTGGCATAAATTCTTTAGATGTCTATTCTTTACCTTGTAAATCATTCATATTGATTGAGGGAACAGTTAACTGTACAAAACCGGGAAAAGACCCAGCCGATACACCAGTTGCAGCAGGCTATAAATTAAGCAGTAACGTAATCGGTAACCTTTTTGACGAAATACGATATGAATTAGCAGGTCAGCAAATTTCTAAATCAAGATTGATTGGATTAACATCCACAATTAAAGCTATATTGGTGAAAAATACTCTCGATAAAAACACATATCACTTGGCTGGTTTTGACAGAGCAGGATATGAGCTAACGGATAATACATTCACTTTCTGTGTTCCGCTGAAATTAATCCTCCCGTTTTTTGAAGATTTTCAAAGAATAATTTTAAATTTGAAACAGGAACTCGTCTTATTGAGGTCACCGACAGATCTAAATTGTGTTGAGTCTCAAAGCGGAACAAACGTTAGTGTGAAAATTACAAAACTGCAATGGCGCATGCCCTACATAACTTTAGAAGATCATGTAAGACTGAAATTTTTGAGACTGCTCGATGCTGACACTCCACTGAAATTAGGTTTCCGCCATTGGGAAATTTGTGAATTACCAAATTTGCAAAATTCACTTAACCATTCTTGGGCAGTTCGTACCACATCGAGTTTTGATAGTCCAAAATACGTTATAATTGCATTTCAAACTGATCGTAAGAATAAAATAAATAAATCAATATCTAATTTCGATAGCTGCGGTATTTACAATGTTAAAGTATATTTGAACAGTGAGTATTATCCATATGAAAATCTGCTAGGTAAGAAGGAGGTTTTATACCGCATGTTCTTGGATTTCGCACCCTCGTATTATAATCATTCAATCAATAGCGAACTCGGAACAGAAATCGATTTTAAAACATTTTGTGAATCAACACCACTGATTGTTGTAGATTGTTCACACCAACCAAGTCATTTGAAATCATCGACAGATGTTCGTATTGAAATGGAATTTAAAAGTGCAGTACCTGCAAATACTTCCGCGTATTGCGTTTTAATTAGCGATCGTGTGATGGAATACACACCTCTCACGAGTATGGTGAAAGAAGTTCAGTAATTTGTTGATAGAGTGCATCACTGCAGGTTATATAAGGTGTGTACTGCGACAAATGTAAGCCATTATCAGTTTCACCTTTGAACAGCCAACATGTCCTATTCTTTGTGTTCTGATATTTTGGATAAGCCGCAAACTCGCTCTATTGGTATTCAGTGCGATCTTGATAGTTTCTATTATGAAGCAAGGTGCAGTACGCCGAAGCCGCTGGAGGTGGAGGAGGAGGAGGGGAGAGACGCAGGATTACCGAAGCCGCTGCAGGTGGGGGAGGACAAAGGAGGATTTGAGGAACCCCCCGCCGCGCCCGCCGCCGCCGCCGCCGCCGCCGCCGCTGAGGGGAGAGACAAAGCCTACGAAGAGAAAGAAGGTCAAGCGACTGCTAAAATTGCTACGGTTGATCTTCACTGGTTTAAACAAGATTGTAATCAAATTATTGTGAAAGAACTTGCCATAATTGATCAGTTTAATAATTATATTGTGTTCCATTTCAAATCGCCATTTGCAAAGACAGAATTGAGTGCAAAATTGTATAACGATGCAACATGGTTAGAACGTCACTATCATAAAATAAAATGGGAAGATGGAGATTTAGAATACAATGAGTCATTAATACGTGATTACCTTGCAGCTTATGAGAAAATTTTCACAAAAGGAACTGAGAAAGCAAAGTTTTTAAGAAGATTGCATAGCAACGTACAATGCATACCAGAGGATTTTCCAAAACCTGATTTCAGCTTTTTCACTAGTTCATGGTGTTATGCTGCATGCAACATTCATAAAAATAATCCACATTCTCGCTGTGCGTTATTCTCTGCCCAGCATTATAATTCTTTGTTGTTTAAAAATATGTATCAAACAAATAATTTCTTGTGCGAAAACAATCGAATGCAAAGTATGAAAATGGCTCCGATGTACACAAATTCACAGAAAAGAAACTTTGCTCGTTATGGATTCTTCTACAACGGAAAGGATCTACAGTGTGTTTATTGCCAGCATGCATTGAGACTGCATAAAGCGCGTACATGTTGTCTATCGTCAATTGATGAAGAAAGACCGCTTAATTACTCTATAATAGTTCCTGCCTACACTTAGTTTTCTTCATTCGCTCAACATCATGGATCCGAGAAAGTGGTTGGCTCCCGACAACGAATTGGAAGTGAGGTTAAAAAACTGTATTGATTGGTACGATGAGTGTGAAAGTGCAATTAGGAAATCAACTCCTGAAAATTATAGTTTGGCGAAGCAATTGAAAGACATTTTTCTAAGCACGGTGAATTTAAATGATATAAGAGACTATCTATGTTATTATCGTCCTCATAATTTATGTATAGATAAGCTAATTAGAATTGAAGATGAAGTTATGTATTGTTGTAGTGAAATGTGTAAATAAACGTTTTCTGCCTTCAAACGATTT
Organism: Nilaparvata lugens; assembly: GCF_014356525.2. NCBI lineage: Eukaryota > Metazoa > Arthropoda > Insecta > Hemiptera > Delphacidae > Nilaparvata > Nilaparvata lugens. The sequence continues at coordinate 33,384,896 of NC_052518.1, forward strand.
TTCATTCCGATATCCCATTCACGTTTTTTAGTTTAGTTGCTGCTTAGAGCTAGAGCAGACACCACGTGTGGGGTAATCTTTAGTGCACGTGCGCCTATAACACGTGCATCTCATTAATTTAGAGCTAGAGCAGACAGCACGTGTGGGGTAATCTTTAGTGCACGCGCGTCTATAACACGTGCATCTCATCAATTTAGAATTCTTTCCCCCTCATTCGACTCACGTCAAACATCTGCAAGATGCAGTGTTATGGTTTTTCAAAATTCAAAAAATTATCTCGTCTCTTGATGTCAATTTCATTTAATGAATTTGATTCAATTGCGAAGAATATTAAATTTTCAACAGGATGTCAAGATGTTGATTTACCGTTAACAAAAACAGAAAATGTACACTTTTCGATTCTATCTGAGATTTTCGAACTGCTCAATATTCTAGACAGCGGTCATCTACATTATGATTGTACAAATGATTCGTCATTATCTGTTGTTAAAAATTCCGATGAACTTTGGAAATGCTTGTACGATATTGCAGATAAAAAATGTAAAAGAACGTAGAGATTTATAGCATTAGATGAGAGAGAATTTCTCAATTCAATTAGATATAGAGAGAGTCATTGACCTCACTTTGGATTAGAGTAATATGGATTCACTTTAATCTGTCACCAAGGGAATTTTTCCCTCTCATCTATACTGGGAGAGAATTTCTCAATTGATTCTTATCTCCTTTTGGAAAGGGTGCGGGAAAGAGATGGCACTAGTAAAAGAAGGAGATCTCTATCGTCATCGTAGTAGAGCGAAATGGATTCACTTCAATTTGTCAGTATGGCATTAGATGTAGAAATATGAATTCACTTTAATTTGTCACCAAAGGAATTTCTCAAAGAGATTTTTTCCCACATCTTTAGGATTCACCTCAATCTGTCAGCATAGCATTAGATGTAGAAATATGAATTCACTTCAATTTGACAGTAGACAGAGGGAATTTTTCCTCCTAAAAGGGAAATTTTTTTTCCCTCACCTGGAGAGAGAGAGATATCTTACCCCCCTCACCACCACTGGACAGGGGGAAGGGGAAATCTATTTTTAGAAAGAGAGAGAAAGATATATTTCCCTCTCACTCTCTCCCCCTCACCACCACTGGACAGGGGGAAGGGGAAATCTATTTTTAGAAAGAGAGAGAATGATATATCTCCCTCTCTCTCTCTCCCCCTCACCTCCACTGGACAGGGGGAGGGGGAAATCTATTTTTAGAACACCCCCCGCCCTACAGGCGGGGGGAAGGGGTGGAGGGATGGACGAGGGGGGAGAGGGGGGAGGGGGATCTCGAGCAAAAAAGCTTCCTTGAAATCTTGAACCTTCTCTACTAGAACCATCTAAGGACAGCGCCATCAAATCCATACAGTTGCAGCTTGTTCATCATGATCTCAACATTTACCAGGTCGAAAGCTTTTGAGAGATCTGCTATCAACCCATACACTTTCATTTTTTTATCCACAGATGACAATATTTCCTCTACAACCGAGAAAAGTGCATCGTTTATTGAGAAACCTGGCCGGAAACCAAATTGATTAGATGACAACAAACCTATTTGACTCAGATACGCTCTCATTCTTTCAAGCACTACATATTCAAAGATTTTTAGGAAAACAGGAGTGTTAGCGATAGGCCTATGGTTTTCTGGAAGCTCCTTTCTGCCTTTTTTATAAGTAGGAATTATTTTTGAAAATTTCAATTTTGATGGTACATGACCCTGAGTCATAGAGCTATTAAAAATAAATGTTAAGGCTTTAATATATTTTCTGCTGATTTTTTTACCAGGTAGTTTGATATATTGAAACAATCGCAGGATTTTTTATTTTTTAAGGATTTAATTATTTCTTTTAATTCTTCACAACTTAAAGGCTTAAAGATTGAGAACCTCTGTTTACTTTTAAGATTCATATTGAAAACTGAACGATAATCCCATATATAATTTTTTTCTAGGAGTGAATTTTGTATTTTTAATGGTGCATTAATAAAATAATTGTTCAATATATCAGCAGCCTCTTTTCCTCTTTTGATATTCCCTATTTCATTAGCAATGCACATATCTGAGGTTAATTCCTGGTTTTTCGCTGATTCAAGCCTAACCAACTTCCAGATAGCTCTAACTTGATTAGAAGAATTTTTTATATAAGCAGTGGCGGCCTTTTTTTTAGCAACTTCCAAAACTTTCTTATAGATACTTTTGTAAATTTTATAATATATTTCAAAGCTAAGGTATCTAAATCCTGTATTTGTTTTGATATAAATGAGAGAGTCATTAAAATATTGAGTTTTAACAAGACAATTCAGAGTTTTCATCCTATCACTGGATATTCTAATGCCAGGAGTAATCCAGGGAATCTGATCTCTCTTTCTTTCCCTGCTAACTGATTTCTCTGGAACTGAGCTGTTGCAATGGTTAATGTAGGAGCTCATGAAATTGTCAAACATATTTTCAACATTATTTGAATCATATACTGCATGCCAAGTCTCTTTTGATAGCCCGTCATTTAGAGCATTTATATTAGGTGTATCAATTACACGAAAACATTTCCTTTTCCCACATTTTGGTTTAACATATTTTTTATAATTTGATTTTGGTTTCTCTAATCCAAACTTAACACTACTTCCCTCATGATCCGTGAATGAGCAGGGAATTATTTCGCTGGAACACAGAGTTTGCGGATAATTGGATATAATATAATCAATTTCTAATGCTGTTTTTCTTGTGATACGTGTCGGGCCATCTGTCAACTTGTTCAATTTAAATGTAGATAATAGATTCTCAAATAACTTTTTATTTCTATCTTCTTTAAGAAAATCTATATTGAAATCGCCGCAAAGGCAAACCAATTTCCTCCTCTCTCTTATGACTCTAGAAAGGACTGACCTGAGAAGCTCGATGAACACTTCAAAATTTGAATTTGGGGCCCTATATATGTTCAAGAATACCATTTTGTGAGACATATCATTCAATTTGAGCTCTACTGCCAATATTTCAAAATGACTTTCTTCCGCCAATGCAACTAGATCTTCTCTACACTTAAAATGTTTTGTGGATTCTTCTCGTGTGAATATACATGAACCTCCCCGAATTTTGTTTTTTCTGCAATATTGTGACACAAGTCTATAACCAGGCAGTGATAAAACATTCAATTCACACTCAGTAAGCCAGTGCTCCGTCAAACACAAAACGTCGATATTTGAATTTTTATTCGAAAGCAGAATTTCCAGGTCTAACTTGGCATTCGAGAGGCCCTGACAATTTACATGGAAAACTTCACATCCTATAAAAAAGCACTATTTGATAGTACCGAAATATCTCTACCTTCTTGAGTCATCTGTGACATACTAGTATCTCCATTACCATGATTTGTACTCTTTGCTATTGAACTGCCTGTTACGTGCTCACGAATCAATTTCCGAAGTTTAGGCTTTCCTCTATTATTATTCAAATGCAGACCATGGCGAGTGAAATCAGCTATTTCAAAGTTTGCAAGCTCTAGCAATTGTACATCATTGATATGAGAGATTCGTTCAGACAGCCATGCATTCAATTTACCAACATTCACATTCATGAGCGGTCTGTCGTATCGGTAAGGAACTGTCGAGATTGATACTTTAGTTTTCTTAGCTGTTTCCATGATTGGTTGCAAGTCAAGTTCAGTAGGCTGTTTTGTGTGACTCACTACGTCATTTGTTCCGGCAATTACAATAACTGTATCGTCAAAACTGAAATCTCTGGTCAATCTATTCATGTCATGTGTAACTGTCTTGAAATTCGCTCCTGGTCTCGCAACTACAGTTACTTCATAACCGTCATTCTCGAATTCACGATTTAGATCCCAACCTAAATCTCGTCCATGACTATCTGCCAAAACTAACACTCTTTTTTTGTGTTTCACTCTTCGTGCTCTTACGTTTGAGCGTTTATTAGTACTACAAGTCATATCTGTCAGTTTTTCATAATTATTTAAAATAATTATTTAAAATGTCAAATGAGTTTTTCGCTACAGTAATGGAGGAGTTCAATGAATGATTTGATAACGTATCACCTGGCCTATAAAAATTTCTTAGATCCTGGAGCTCAATTTCCATACATTTTTTCTCACTTTTCAGGGCAGTGTTTTCAACCTCCAAAACCTCTATGCTTACTTTCATTTGATCTAATATATTATTATTTTCCATCAGCTTCTTATCAGTTTCAATAGCATGTTCTATTGCATCGTTCCATTGCTGTTTCAAAGTTGCCATTTTATCCATCAAATCATTGATTTCTTTTCGCAATGATAGAACTGTCAAATCTTCATCGTTACGCATAGCATTCGAAATCGAATATGTTGGAGAACTCGTATTTATAGGGGTGCTACACGAGCTGTTTTTATTGAAGACTTCAGGATCAGCTGATGCTATCACTTCAGAATTTCCAACAGGCAAAATAGATTCGCTAAAAGCAGCAACATTATTATCATGAAAGGTTATTTCATTCAGCGATAACAAGCTATTATCAGTAGTCGAGATATCAGTGACTTTCGGTAAATGATCATTCATGGATCTCTCCATTACTGCAACATTGTCAGGAGATTTCCTATTTGAATCATTTAGAGATAATGAATTATCTTCCATAGCGCTGCCTGAGGTGTTAGGTGGATGATTATGCTTGCAGGTTGGAGTGGACTCAAGAGAATACGCTTGGTCTGTTTTTATTGAAATTTTGCATTCCTTTTTTAAACATCGCCAAATTATGTGAAACTGGGTTTACTGCTGTAACTTCCATGAAAAGTAAATATAGATGAAAACTGGTTGTGACCCAGGAACTTGGAGTATCGTTATCAGAGCTGACACCTCGTTTCAATAAACTCTAAGCGAAAAAAACGAGCTCATCATTCACACTTAGGCTCTTTTTATTGTTCAATTGCAACAAAAATAACAACTATGTACGATAGTACCTGAATGAATAATAATTTATTGTATTTATCAATAAATAAATATTGCTCAATATTATTTAGCTCAACTAAATAAATATTGAGTGTAAAATATGTAGGTAATATACGTACGTATACATATATGTACAACATGCACAGTAGTCTATGCTTAGCTTATACATGTAGGGGGGCCCGGCTTACAGCTGAATCATGCAGGTGGGGCTCGAAAAAAAGTTTGAGAACCACTGACTTACTCCAACGAGCCACCCACGTTCTCTCTCTCTCTCTCTCTCTCTCTCTCTATATATATATATATATATATATATATATTATATATATATATATATATATAGAGGAAGAAGCCTATTGAGATTTGTAACATTGATGATAATTTATAACGAAATAAAACTTCTCTAAAGGCCCACATTCACGACAGAGCCAAATCCACAGAACATATCCTCCAATTGGCTAAGAAACAGCTGTTGATGCGAATCAGCCAATCGGAGGATATGTTCTGTGTATTTGGCTCCGTTGGCTCTGTCGTGGAAGGGGGCCTTAAGAGAAGTTCAGTGCTAATCTGAACAACTTCATTATTGTTATCTATGTTGCAGCTAATATTCAAAATAAGCCTTTTTCAGTCGATTCACTCGAGAATGGTTGGGGTTAGAGTAGCGGTTTGTCGTCTTGGCTGTCGCGCGGAAATCTTCACATGAATAAAAAGTTCGGAGAGGGCTGGAAATGATCTTTCAATTGAGGCATCCTTGATAAGTCTAATATAATATAGGTTCAAGTAGAAATTTGATCTCCATTTCTTATCTATTGACATTTATGTCAAAACAAAGCCTCTGGCAAAATAAATAAATGAATTTTTGTGAATGATTAATAAATTTATCGAGAATTTGATGCCTTACCAAACACTTATGTTCAACAACACTGTCTAATTATGATCTTTCAAAACAAAAAAGTATAATATCTCATTCCAATATTCTATCTTCAAGGGTTACCGTGCTTTGTTTTTTGGTTATTGAAAAAGTGAAACTTATCTAGTCCCAAATTGTATATCCCTGCAAATCCCCATCGTCTCCTCCACTGTTCGAAGTAACTGGTTTTGCTATGACATTTGCCGTTAATTCATGAATCAGCAGCTTAGTTCCTGTTTCGTTCAGACTCATCGATTCACAGCTTAGCGAATTCATAGTTCATTTTTCTGTTCATCCACTTGAGACATGAGAAGGGAGCGAGGATACATGCTTGCAGAATGTATTGTAGTACTGATTTTTTACTTATTTGGTACAAGTAGTCTGTAAATGATTCTTCACGGAAAAATACTTTTCGCTAACCTCACAAAAAATACCTGTTATTTTTCCATATAACTCAAAAACCATTCACAGTGAAAAAATCCAGAAACGTTTCCAACAGCACAAAATTCTCTAGAATTCAACGCCGAATTAGGTTCATCACAATGAATGGTGACTGAGACATGGACTCTTGAAAACACAATTTCCCGCTTTGAAGTTGGTCTATTGCTAGAATGATGGGAATGGGAGGTTTGTTAAGATTCAAGAATAGCACGTCAGTAAATTGATATTCTCAAACAGGCTTCTCTGAGAATTCACTATCTGATTTACAGAAAAATAAAAAGTTGGTAACCTAACATTTTATCTAAAGATCAGGATAGGCTAAGAAAAAATGAAATTTGTCTCTTTGTTTCTCTCCATATTGCCATTTCCTTCTGTGTCTGTCAATATCCTTGCAAAAACTGTCTTGTGAACCTTAGATTGAATATTTTACTTGTGTATGGCATGGTCACTTCGTGTGAAAAGACGTTGTTCCGGAGAAAAGATTTAGTAATCATACCCCGCTCAAAAAGAATTTTTGTCACTAGTTCTCAGATAGGGAGGGTGACCGCGCAGGCTCAGAGAGTCAAGGCATTCCAGAATGATTTCTCTTGGAGAAAATAAAGAATGAGGAATCAGGGTTGTGTGAGCAGTGAGTCCTTCCAGTTCATATTGTTAAATAATCTGATTTGGGTAGCTGAAAGTTTCTCAATAATGAAACATAAAATGGAGTACGGTACTCTATCACTATCAGGAAGCTCATTGTATAGCAGTTCCGGAATCTCTATTTTTTTAAATAAGCACAAATAGCAAAAACGCAATATAGCAATGTAGACCAGGGGTTCCCAAAAATTCAATCGATCTTGGCCATAATAGAGTCTGTTCACAAGTAAAGGATTAGTTCGGAGCTTAACCAATGAGAGATTGGATATTGGATATGATAAACTATCATTTCGAAATATCTCATTTGAGAATCATTGATAATGCATTATTTGTCTAGAACCAGGTATAAACTAGTGCAACTTGCGAATAGGCTGAAAAGAGGATACCGACGACACAGATTGAGATAATTATTAAGAAAAATGCAAATGCGCTATTCATATTATAACAGAGGCTGCAAATCCATGTAGGGCTGCTTGGAGTTTCATCGATTCCCGTGGACGCAAATCAGGTGATTTGGACCAGAGTTTTGCAACTGCAGTTGAGATCAGTCAGTTTTGTGTTGACTTAGTTCAGGGCATGATGATGGTTTTTCTGGGATGACTGAATTCTTAGCTACTCTTTAGAGGATTCCAATTCTTGAGGAGCATTTTGAATGGATTATTATATAAATCATAATTATGAATGGATAATTATTCAAATGAGTCGTCTTTTATGGTTTATTATTGTGATAATTTCATAATTATACTATTGAAAACTAATTATCAAGGAATCCTCTCTCATTTTCTTATTATAATTGTTTAATTTGTGCATCATGTGAATAAAGATTTATTTGATTTGATTATGTGTTATTATATTGTTGATATCGATATGTGAGCTGACGTTATTGCAATATTTTGCCAATGTTCAACAATAAATTATTTTGAATTTTGATTCACCTTAATGTGTGATTGAAACTACTTAATTAATCGGTTTTGCTATTTTGTACTTCAATTTTTTTGTTTACATAAAACTGAAATAAATGTGAGATTCTTGTATCTTTGTGAGTTCTCAACCAATTTTGTTCTATAGATATGTGAATAAGATGTCAAGTCTAAAGTGTTGAAAAATCAACCATGGATATAAGTAGGCTAATAAAAGAACCAATTTTTGATCGTTTTATATTTATAGGAATATGATTCCACAATGCGGAGTTTTACATTTCCAAGTCATGAATTAATTGATGAGCCTCCTTGATAATTACTGTTACATCTCTATCTTTTCAAGAAAGAAGCATATTTTATATTATTTAGTATTCAACTGAACAATATTATCTCTAATTGTGTACGTCTGTACGCAAGATATGCGTACGAAAGGAAGGATGTACAATTCCGAAATATATAATGATAATAATAATATTGAGGGTGATGCCCACATAAGCTCTTAGGCTTGTGCGTGGGTATTGAGTGAAAGGGATGATGATGAGATGACGACTAGGCTACTTTTTAGGTAGTCGGGACCGACGACTTATTGTCTCCTCCGAAAGATGGAGTGGCCGTATCCATATGATTGTGCTGTGGTCAAAAACGTTTGCCCGGGTCAACCTTCGAACTCGGGTTCTCTTGATTGTCAGACCGTTGCGTAATCACTTACTCCAGTGGTTCTCAAAGTGTGGTGCGCGACCCTAAAGGGAGGCGCGATGATTCCTCAGGGGGGGCGCGAAGCTTGGTTGAAAAATTATATGAATTTACTTCTAAAATGAGTACGATAAGCATCTTTCTTCTTCCATTCTTTTATTCTCTATTGATTGATACAATAAGAACATCATCAAAATTAAAGGGAGAGAAAAAATAATGACTTTCCCGAAGCCCTCCACCACTCTCCCACATACAGGTGAAGGCATTTTTCAAATGATTAATACATTTTTGAAGGACATTGACATGTATTGTAGCAAATGTGAAGGAATTTGTACAGATGGAGCTCGGGCTATGTCAGGAAAGTACACTGGACTTCGAGGGTTGATCAAAAAGGTAGCACCAGAAGCTAGATGGACACACTGTATAATTCATAGGGAGGCTACTTTAGCTACAAAATGCATGACTCTTGATGGAGTTTTACATGTGGTCGTTGAAACAGTCAATCTCATTAGGGCTGTTCAGTACACATTTTTTATTATTCAAATTGGATAATATTTTCCAATATAATTGTTAAGATCATTATAAGAGTGAGAAAAACTGAAATTTTTAAGTGGTCCAATAAGCGAGTTATGGGTTGTTAAGATCATTATGAGATCTTAACAATTATATTGAAGAAGATTATCCAATTCAAATAAAGACTGGGCTCAGAACACACAGCTCTACTGTTTCTTACTGAAGCTCGCTGCTATCAAAAGTAAAGGCTTCAAGTAGAATATTTGAGCTCAGACATGAAGTCCTTACACTTTTGCTTGGGAGAAACCACCAAAACTCAAAGTTTTTCACCAACTCAGATATTTTGCTGCAATTAGCATGCATGGTGGATATCTTTGAGGAAATATATGTCCTAGCCAAGTCTTTGCAGAGAAAAGATGCAAACATTCTGCAATGGACTGGAATGATGGAAAGCTTTGTGAAGAAGCTAAGTTTGTACGAGTGCGGTTTCGAAAGTGACAACTTGGAGCTATTTCCTAATCTTAAGATTATCACTGAAGAAATTTCAACATTCCATACAAATGTATCTAACTCCAGCCAATGAGAAGAAATACGTTTTTGAAAATTTAGAAATCCTCAAAAGTAGTTTCGGAAAATATTTGTATAAATATAAATATAATTTGTTTATTCAATATAAATATAAACTTGAATGGTTTGGCATGGATTCAAAACCCATTCAAATTCTCAATCAATGAGTGAAGAAAACCTCATTGATCTCCAAGGTGACTGCGCTTAAAATGAAGTTTGAAGAATATTCTCTCACATCCTTCTGGATTGGTGTGCAAATGAAACACCAAATTTTGAGTGATAATGTATTGAAGATATTGACTCCATTTGCGACAATTTCTTCGTGTGAAACTGGGTTTACTGCTCTAACTTCCATGAAAAGTAAATATAGATGAAGACTGGTTGTGACCCAGGAACTTAGAGTAGCGTTATCAGAGCTGACACCTCGTTTCAATAAACTCTGTGCGAAAAAAACGAGCTCATCATTTACACTTAGGCCCTTTTTATTGTTCAATTGCAACAAAAATAACAAATATGTACGATAGTACCTGAATAAATGATAATTTATTGTTTTTATAGAATTAGTTTTTTTATTATGGTTGAGACTATCGCCCCATTGGGTTATGTATATGTGCTGAACTCAACTAAATAAATATTGAGTGTAAAATATGTAGGTAATATACGTACGTATACGTATATGTACAACATGCACAGTAGTCTATGCTTATACATGTAGGGGGGCCCGGCTTACAGCTGAATTATGCAGGTAGGGCTCGAAAAAAAAGTTTGAGAACCACTGACCTACTCCAACGAGCCACCCACGTTCTCTCTATTTATATATCTTATATATATAGAGAAAGAAGCCTATTGAGATTTGTAACATAGATGAAAAGTTATAATGAAATGAAACTTCTCTAAAGGCCCACATTCACGACAGAACCAAATCCACAGAACATATCCTCCAATTGGCTAAGAAAAAGCTGTTGGTGAGAATCAGCTAATCGGAGGATATGTTCTTTGAATTTGGCTCCGTTGGCTCTGTCGTGAAAGGCGGCCTTAAGAGAAGTTCAGTGCTAATCTGAAAAACTTCATTGTTGCTATCTATGTTGCAGCTGATATTTAAACTAAGCCTTTTTTAGTCGATTCACTCGAGAATGGTTGGGGTTAGAGTAGCGGTTTGTCGTCTTGGCTGTCGCGAGGAAATCTTCACATGAATAAAAAGTTGGGAGAGGGCTGGAAATGATCTTTCAATTGAGGCATCCTTGATAAGTCTAATATAATATAGGTTCAAGTAGAAATTTGATCTCCATTTCTTATCTATTGACATTTATGTCAAAACAAAGCCTCTGGCAAAATAAATAAATGAATTTTTGTGAATGATTAATAAATTTATCGAGAACTCAACTAAAGAAGCCTACCAAACATGCCTTACCAAACACTTATGTTCAACAACACTGTCTAATTATGATCTTTCAAAACAAAAAAGTATAATATCTCATTCCAATATTCTATCTTCAAGGGTTACCGTGCTTTGTTTTTTGGTTATTGAAAAAGTGAAACTTATCTAGTCCCAAATTGTATAGACGAATCCTCTCCTTGATTTGCAATGAATGTATCGTAATAATAAAAAATAGTATCTTGGTCATTGGCGTTATCATCTCATCAGCAAGGTAATCATGAAAGTATCAATTGATCGAATTCAAAAAAAAATTATTCATCAATCTACAAATCCCATTTCTCCCCGGATAGTATGTTTAAAGTGTACACAAAAACCTCCTCGTTTCGTGGCTTTAATTTGCAATTATTTTGCATCCACTGCTCGAAGTAACTGCTATTGTTTTGGCCTTGAACTCTCAGTGAACTGATGATTCAGCAGTCAGTTCATTTTCAGCATAATTTACGGTTTTCTCAGCTCACAGGTGACAGCTCAGTTTCAGACGTGACGTTGCAATCACACACGAAAAGTAATATTTCGATAATCTAAATAACACATGGGTAATGCTTGCAAAACCAAAGTTTAGAGTGCTGCCAGCGAGTATCAATAGAAATTTCCAATAAAAAAACTCCAATACAAAAATAAATAAATAGTATTAAAATGAATGATCTTTTAATAAATATTTATACTTGATCAACATGAAATTAATCAGTAGGCCTATGTATAATACCATAACATGTATTTTTTTGCATATACCCATTCTTCTGAATAGGCTACATTATTTTTAATTTTCATGTGAATAATATATTTACAACAGTTTTGCATCACAATATTCTATTGTAATCAGTCATGATCCTTTTTTATTGTGTTATCCTTCGGTATTTTCTATCTACTTAGACTTTTTACTCACTTTCAATCTCTTGATGAATGGATGCACATTCTATAATTCCATTGAGTGTTTGAATTAATCTGAAGTAATAAAATCTTGAGCTTGGCATTCGAGGCTCAAAAATATCTCAACATATCCTTACAGCAATTACATAACTTAGTTATTGTAATGGATAATAATTTTTATATCATATTTTAAACTTTTCACTCTATTTTATACCGTACTATTTCCCTCACTTCCAGTCTTCTGATGAATGGATACATTCGTCCACAGTGCTGACTGTATATAAACTAGTTGTTCTGTGAACATTAGACCTCGCGCTCAGTAAGTTACATTGATTTGTTGTTATTTTTCCTCAAAAATTAATAAATAATTTATCAATTAAAAATGTCTAGAAAAAATCCCAAATATACATGGAGCTTTCTGTTCTATCGTACCGTGACTTGTCGTCCAGGAATGTGAGTGTGAGTGCTGTTATCAGGTCTGGCTGCCGTCGATACGCCAATCCAATCAACCAATCAGAGAACATTCTGTGTTGTGTTGGCAAAAAATCGGTGTGTTGAAATTGAAAAAATAAACTTCTATAATGCTGATTCCCTACAAACTTCATTGCCGACTTTTCATGATTTAAGAAATCTATTTCTTTTCAATAATATTTGTTGCAATTTCTTTTCAATAATATTTGTTGCAATTTCAATCATCAGATTAAAAAGAAAAATGTAGAACAAAATTTTTTCTATCAATAACTCCAAACTAGAATCATGGTCTCAGCTTATGGAAAGAAAAAGTTAGTAGACAAAACTGTCTTCTAACATTGATGGAATGGACCGAATGCACCGAACATTTTCGAGATGTTCGATATTTTTGAACGGTTAGTATTCTAGTCCACTAGACAGCTAGCTGATTTATGATGAATAATTGTATAGTCTGAATTTTATGTTAATATTGGTGTTCGAATAAAACTCCTTTTCCTTTCATATTATCTTTAAAATGCAAAATTTTAAAAAAAACCTTATGTATACGTCGACGCGAAATTCAAAAAGGACATATCTGTCAAATTTCATGAAAATCTATTGCTGCGTTTCGCTGTGAATGCTCAACATATAAACATTTGAACATGAAGAGAAATGCCAAACCGTCGACTTGAATCTTAGACCTCACTTCGCTCGGTCAATAATTAGTTTATTTCACTTCGTATATTGTGACTGTAAATATAATAACAAGTAGACTAGTGAGTGAGAGATCCGTGATGCTATTAAGCTGGACAAAATTGAATTAAAAATAAAAAGAATGAAGCTGTGCACTCCATAGCTATTTGCATGATATATACACATTCAAGAGCTCAACCCAAATGAAATGGATTACGGAATAATAACAATAGAGAGGAAGCCGAAGACCGTTACCATCCTGTTACAGTTATTTCGTAAGTCAAACGAAATCAAAGTAATTCATTGTCCTAATGTCGTTACAAAAATACAATCTGTTCAACAACGTCAAGTACAATTACAATATTATAAATACTTATAAGATCAATATAAAACATAGAAATTACTATAGTAACTGAATTGAAAACAAGAAATTTTTCTGTACGTCCATAGAACTGTTATGACAGTAAACTTGAGGATTTAACCTTTTTTACAGGAAAAGCTGTGTAAAAACTTGACCTCCAAAAATTAGTCTATAGAGATATTATATTGAGTCAATTAACAGTACACTTTCTTGAACGGTCTACTGTTACATGGATAATGAATCTCCAATGAACACTCCAGTGTCTCCAGTGTACAACTTGCCATGCTAATCGCGTAACTTTGACCCTCTTAATTCTGCCTACATCACATCAAAACTTTCCCATATTTTTGCACCACTCTGTATTTCATATTTCAAGATGGTCCTTCCATATCTTGCATAAATGAAGGAGACTCTTCAAGTCCTCAATAAAATGAATGAAGTCTAGAAAGATCATTCCAGCAATTTTATTCAATTCAATTATTTAGAACTTCAATAGAGATAGATAATCAATTAATTATACGCTCTTATTTTTTATACTAGCAGGTAACCCGTGCTTCGCAAGGGTCTTCCTTAAAACTTGATGTAATGAAATCTAGAAGAATTCAAAATAGGCCTATAAGAATCCTCGGTTGATTAAGAATTTATATGCTGCATTTCAAGTAAGTCAGTATGACCACCTTTCAATTGAAAAAAGAAGTATGATTCAAAATGGCGGAAAAATTTTGGGTATGACGGAAAACCTGTTTTATCATTCGAAAAGGATCCCCAATCATACCTAGCTTCTAATTTCCCTTTTAAGAGAAATCTTCTGCTGCTTCCATACAAACTGGAAGCATGACAAATAATTGAAAACTTGACAAACTGAAAACTTGATGTAATCAAATCTTGAAGAATTTAAAATTGGTCTATAACCACCCCCGGTTAAGCAAAAATCTATATGCAAAATTTCAAGTTAATCAGTCCAGTAGTTCTGACGTGATAATGCGTCAAACAAAATTTTCCTACACCTGTATAGGCTACGTTTATAATCCAGTTCTTTACTTTATTATAGTATGTATAGAAGATGATACATGGATGGATGGTCATTGTTTTTTTACTAAAAGATAGAATAAGTTGAATAGTTTCCCTTTCAAATGGAGCTTTGACACCCCACAAAACTCATTTTTCATTTGAAGATATAACGAAAAGGTGCATATGACCTTATTTTTTTGCTCAGCTTGCCAAAATACCCCTCATTCCAATATTAAAATTTTCGACTGACTGTACAGTGAGTCAGTCATTCTATCAGGGCTCGAATAATTTTGAAATTTTAATGGAATAAAAATGGAAAAATATAATGTCTTTATGTAAATAACAACACCTTCATTCAAAGACATTATTAACTGCATGCGTTTTCATATTGCCGATACAACATTGATGAAACTGCAGACGTTTATTTAACAAGAATGTGAGCAAGAGAAGTGAAAGAATGGGTTTCGTTATTTATAATCTAGCGCCAGGTGCAAGTAGGTCTGCTAGTCGTCAGCCGCTTAGTACTTATCAGTCTGTGAAACTGATAACACATAATTGAGCAAGGTTTTTCAAAAAGCTTGGTTTTAAAGTAAATTGGAAATATGTCATTAACACACGCAGCCACAATTAGTGACATACTAAATGTTGAACAAGATATACACTATTATTCAGATATAACAAAATTTGATTATCACACTCATGCTCCATATGGTAATTTGAAATTTCATAATAATGACGAGATTCACATATCAAAATCATCACACGATCTTATTTCTTTAGTTGCAAAATCTTTCCTTATTGTTGAAGGAAACATTACATGTAAAAAGCCGGGTAAAGAAAAAGAAGACTCACACGTTGATGCACAATATACACTCAACTCAAATGCAGTAGCACATATGTTTGATGAGATATGATTTGAATTGGCAGGTACAGTTCGAGGGTTTAGAGTCATAGTAGCGTATCTACAAAATTCCGTTTTTCAGCTTATCTGACCTATCTAAATAACTTTTTGTGGTCTATTTAGTGACACACATGCTTAACTCATTGCATTAGCCATTGGAAAGATAAGTGGATATCATATCTACAATCGAGTGATAAAATAGATAACACAGAAGCATATGTTCTGTTATGCTTCTTTGACTTGAACAAAACTGAATGACACAAAAACTTATCTTCAGTTACGCTTCAGTTAGTGACCTACATAATAGCTTATGTGTCAACTTACGCTAGTGTGACAGTAACTTTGAGCATGAAAAAGCTCACAAAATCAATGCTAACATAACCTTCATAGCCCATAAGTCTTGATTTAACAAGATAATCAGACTAGCTTCTATATTTTTTCCTGTTTGTGTTTTATTCTGCTCAATGATCACGAAAAACAGAGGAGTTTTTTTCGTGTGAGTTGGCAAAGAAATGCTTAAAGGAAGCTGATGACTGTGAGTTGGAAGAAAGTTTATTTATTTATTCATTCAACTTCCAACGGTACAACACCAATTTCATAGAAAAAGAGATGCAAGCGAAGAATATATAGATAAATAATAATATACAACAATAAAAAAACATCTATGTGGATAATTTGAAAGACAAAAATTAGAATACAGAATGAATCATAGTTAACATACAATATTATATATAAGTGAAAAGGCCCATGGAAGTTTACCACAAGGGGCATAAACAAGAAAGGGAACACAAAAATCACACATGCAGGGATCTCTTCATAGTTTTCCTGAGAAAGCCCAAGGACACCCCAAAGAAATCAACGTCAGTTGCAGCAGCCTCACAACCAGAGTGAAGTATTCTAGAAAGCCCACTATTATATGCATAGGCTGTTGTGTGAGAGCATCTGCAGAAAATGGAACCTTGAGCACATTCCTCTTGGAACACAGATGTTAATACTAGCCAGAAGTTCAGGGCAGTCCAAATATCCATTGACAGTCTTGAGAAGAAAGACCAGGTCGTTGTGTTCCCACCTCAGAACCAAAGGGAGGAGATGGAAATGTCCCTTTATCTCCTCCACAGGAACTTCAAAGTACTTGAAACCCATCCTGCAGCTCAGCATCCTCATGAAACGTCTGTGCACACTTTGCAGCAGGTTATCTGGAATGGTGCCCAGATAATAGAGCCATATTCCAACACTGGAAGAACAAGAGCCCTAAACAAAACCAAGAGACTCTCGGAAGAACTGAAATCCCTGGTGAACCTAAATATAAAGCCTAGGAGAGATCTAGCCTCTCCAGTGATCACACTTATGTGATCCAGTGGGCTAAGAGACTGAGTCATACACTCCAAGGTCCTTGAAACTGCACTTTTCAAAGGAATGCCTCTCAAGGAGTATTGAAAATCAATTATGCTTGTTCCACACTTGAAAGACATTACAACACACTTGGTTACATTCAGAGCCATACCATTATCAAGGCACCACAAATCAAGGTTGTTGAGAGAATGCTGCAGAGATTCATGTCCTAAGTCTTGCAATATCCTATCGAATAACTTGACATCTTCAGCATACATTAGAAACTTGGATGATATCAAGCTTTTAATGTCACTCATAAACAAGTTGAAGAGGAGGGGGCCCAAATGGGATCCCTAAGGGACTCCAGAGGGAGCCAGGAAAGGAGATGACATATGACCCTCATATCTGACAATCAGAGTTTTGTCCCTCAGATGGCTGTTCAACCACTTGAGCATGACACATGCACCTCATAACCCTCCAGTTTGGCAACCAGGAGAGAGTGGTTAACTCTGTCAAAGGCCTTTGAGAGGTCTAAGTACAGACAATCGACCTGGCAGGCATCCTCAAAGGCACTCATCACATATTCCTGGAACAGGAGGTGGACACAACCCTGCTATGTAAAACAAATACCTGATTTTCACAAGTGTGATTTAGCTTCCATATTTTTGGAGTTTCAGAATATGAATTACCCAGTTGCAAATTTTGATGATAACATTAGAGCTGAGGAACATTTTAGTAATTTCTGTAGGTATATGAGCTTGACCATGAAGAGGTTCACACTCATGAGAAGGGTTCATGTCTCTAGTTTCCCTAAGTGGTTCCATTGAATTAAGGAGATTGATTGTAGCCAAGAAAACTGCTCATAGAAAGTATAAGGCAATTGGTAGTATTCAGCTCTATGAAGTTTTTTGCAATTTGAGGGATCAATGTCGTGTTTTGACAAGAAGGTGTTACAATAACTATTTACTTGGATCAGAAGGAATTTGTTTAGACAAATTCTAAATCTTTCTGGACTCATGTGGATGATTTGAGAAATGTCTCAGCCAGACTTACTTTTATGAGACTGGACACAAGTCCAGTAGTGTGAACTCTTTGCTGATTATTTTTCATCTATTTTTGTGCAGGACACTTCAATAATGCTGATAATACTTATTCAATACTACTACTACTTAAATAATACTACAATAATACTACTCCAATAATACTTATCAGGCACCTGTGATTTTCTATACTTTTTATATATTATCATATATCACTCATATTTTGTTATTGAATGTCAATAACATCTATAAAATACATAAAACAATTTAATAAATTGTACTATTCATAACTGATCACTCTCAGAATAGCTTATCTCCAGAAAATGATACATTTTTGGAAATTGATTACAGTCACAATAGCGTAACTAGAACAAGGTATTTCATTTTTAATTTTATTTAAATGAATTTTCAATAATTCATCGGAATGAATGCACTGGTAGAAGCACAAGATTCATACAACATTGATATGTGAATTCCAGGTTGTTGAAATTAATAAAGACCTCAGAAATAGTGAGGGAATGTGAACTCATGGTTGTTTTTTGCTCTCCTGAAAAGTTGGGTTTTTGTAGATACACTACTATGACTTCTAACCCTCGAGTTGTTGCAAAGAGTCGTCTAGTGGGTATTACTTCATCTATAAGAGCATATTTAGTGAAAAAAACAAATAAAAAAAATACATATGAGCTAGCAGGTTTCAATAAGGAAGGATTAACACTTAGTAATAATAGCTTTGCATTTTTTGTCCCATTACTTCTACCATTTTTTGAAATTTTCAACACGTGATTTTGAATATGAGACAAGAGCTTGTACTATTGTGATCGGCAACAGATGTTAATTGTATTAAATCTTCTAATGCTACAACAATGTCATTGGAAATAACAAAACTGCTTTGGAAAGTACCTTATATTCATGTAGATGATCATTTAACATTGAAATTTCTAAAAATTGTCGATCAGGATAGGCCGTTGAAAATTGCATTCAGAAAATGGGATATTCATGAATACCCGCAATTACCCAGTTCAACTTCAACTGTTTGGACGATAAAGATGGCATCAAAGGCTGACACACCACGATTTGTAATATTAGCATTTCAGACCAACAGGAAAAATGTAATGTCAAAGACAATATCCAATTTTGATTTGTGCAAATTGCATGATGTTAAACTTTTCTTAAATAGTGAATATTTACCGTATGATCGACTAACTGGAAACAAACAACTTTTGTACAAAATGTTTTTAGATTTTGCTCCTAGCTATTTTAATTTAGGAATTCATACCAAGCATGGTACAGATGCAGATTATAAAACTTTCACTGATAACTGTGCAATAGTTGTACTCGATTGTTCACATCAAGCTGATTATTTAACATTGTCAACAGACATTCGATTGGAAATGGAGTTTGCAGAAAATGTACCAAATTTAACGTCTGCATATTGTATTTTAATAAGTGACACATTAGTGGAATATAAACCATTAAGCGCTTTAGTTTGCAAAGTTCAGTAATTTGAGGCAAGAGTGTGTTTTATGAACAGAGGATGAGGAGGAGGAGGAGGGGGGTATATATAAGTGCATGTTTGAACAGTAATTACATCAGTTGCGATGAGTAGCTTAGATATTCCTCAACCGCCATCATCATCATTATTGTCAAAAGCAAAATTTGATGCATTTGTACAAAGAATGTGTGCTGGCAATGGGCAACAGAAGATGGATGAAGAAGGGAGCAGCAGCAGCAGCAGCAGCAGCAATTCAACAGAATTTCGAAAAATTGGTATACAATGCAACATGGATAAAGAAGAAGAAGAAGAGGCAGCAGCGGCGGCAGCAGAAAGAATGGAGAAGAATTGCCTCGAACAGAAAACTGATTCTTCTTTTGCTGTAGTCGAGTTACATTTTTTCAAAAGTGATGATAACTTTATCATTATTAAAGAGGTAGGCATAATTGATCACAATCTATGCCATATTGTTCTACACTTTAAATCACCATTTGAGTATATTATTGCAGATTTAATGCACCAATCACAGAGCAGTATTTTAATTAGGGGGCGGAGCCTAATCCCCCATGGGGGCTCCAAACCCTGCCCAAATCCCCCCGCGCTCCGCGCGAGAAAACTCCATTTTCTAACCCCTCACCTGGACCAGTTCTCCCACCGATACTAAAACCGCCATTTTATTTCAAGTATTTATTTGAAAAAAACAAATTTATGGGCGTACCAATTGCAGAATCCCCCTCCAAGCAATCCCCCCACACTTCGCGGACCCCCCCACCCTAAACCAAATCTCCTCCTCCTACTGAAGACCACCATTTTTGTTCAAGTACTTATTTTAAAAAAATAAGTAGACACTTGCAAGATCCTCCTTCCAAACAAGTCCCCCCCCCATCACCCCCTATGCCGCCGCCCGCCCCCGCCCGCCGCCCAAATATCGGCTATGTAATGTAAGTAGATTATTGGTTTTGTTCCTTGCTTCAGAAAGAGTGTATAACAAAAAGTTTGTAGTATTACTTCTTATCTATAGAAGGAGCGTGTATGAAATTTTGTTTTTACAATGAATGAAACTCTGTTTATGCTAACCTGTTCTGGAGGAATGTTGTTTTGACGCTGAGGCAGACTGCAAGTTTGTTCACATCAATGCTGACCTACCCTACTCTCTTCTTCTTCTTCTTCTTCTTCTTCTTCTTCTCTGTCAAGTCAAACACGTTCTCAGTTTTTTTCTTGCATCAAGGTCTAGTCTTTTTATTGTTTAGAACCGGCTGCTTGTTATAATCATTGTATCTTTCCAGGAGTCTAGTTTGGAGTGGTCTATTTGAAAGTGTCTCATCATATTTCACCTCAGGTTCTGAAATGTTAATCATTTTAGAAAACTCATTTATTATATGGTAATCTGGTAGCCCCTTTGCTTGTAGACTCTTCCAATCAAATGTTTTTGATGCGGTAAGGCACTTACTAATTGAATAATAAGCGAACTTAATTATTTCCGTGTTGAGTTTTTCTATGAAAATATTGTTATCAAAAATAATATCACCCATGCTATCTTTCACAACTTGTAGCATTGTATTTAAATCTCCAATACTAACAAGTTGTGCTCTCTCAATATAAAACTCTTTCCTAGATATAAAATTCGATTTCTCATTATTACTGATAAATGCTGAATTCAATTTATCCTGAAAATCTCTGTTTTCATATACTAGTTCTGGAAAAAAACTTTTGATTGTTTCTACTGTTGTATTTAAATTTTCCAAGCTTACCAATGTTGCTTTTTCAATGTTAAACTCTTTCCTAGATATAAAATTCGATTTCTCACTATTACTGATAAATGCTGAATTCAATCTATCCTGAAAATCTCTGTTTTCATATACTAGTTCTGGAAAAATACTTTTGATTGTTTCTACTGTTGTATTTAAATTTTCCAAGCTTACCAATGTTGCTTTTTCAATGTTAAACTCTTTCCTAGATATAAAATTCGATTTCTCACTATTACTGATAAATGCTGAATTCAATCTATCCTGAAAATCTCTGTTTTCATATACTAGTTCTGGAAAAATACTTTTGATTGTTTCTACTGTTGTATTCAAATTTTCCAAGCTTACCAATGTTGCATTTCCAATGTTAAACTCTTTCCTTGATATAAAATTTGATTCCTCATTATCAAACAAATCTCTTACAGCTGCTTTAAAGTTTAACTGAATATTTTTAATTTCCTTTTCTAGCAGATCTATTTTAGAATTACTTGTATTTATTATATTAGTTCTATACTGATTAACAAAATTCCTGTTATTAAGCATTCGTCCAAACTTATCAATACTCATTATTATAATCTTGCTTATATTATATATCCGAACTCACATAGTTCCTCAACAATACTAGCGATCTCGACTTGATGACTATCATGACCTGTCTGTTGCGATTTCATCAACAAGTCTAACCTTGAAATAAGCTCATTTACATCATCCCAATAAATATAAGTACGGTTTGGATTCATGTTCTTAATAAAAGTTAAACCTTTACCTTTCTTTAATCGCGAACTTTGTCGTTGTGGTGTAGGAAACAGTAGTCTTTGAATTAATTTTGATTTCATACCATTTACACGTTTAAAATTCCCGCTAGAGGTAAGATGTGCATCTGTAAACAATAATAGTCTTTTATATTTCTTGAAATCATTAGTTTTAATAAGGTTAATATCTGGTTTACTTTTAAATAGTAATTCTAGCAAACCTTGACTCAATTTAATTTTAAGCTGTACTGATTCTCCAATAACTAAATAATCATTATTGAATATTAATGGTATCTTTCTACCCATATAGTAAGAACTTGTATACTTATCAAATTGTATTCCATACATTACTGATTTACGTTTCAAATTATGAAACTCGCTAATATACTTATCTAACATGATGCTTAATGGTGTTAATTTATGAGTAAAGCTAGTCTCATCGTACACTATTCTACTATCTTCTCCCCCATTATTCGATTCCTCTCCCTCATCTTGCTCAAACCTCTCTTGTTTCATACGAAATGAACTATGTCTCTCACCTTCTTCTTCTTCATCTTCCTCTTCATCTTCCTCTTCCTCTTCTCCTCCCTCATCTGATGAGATTTCATATACATTCTCATCATCGCTGATTCCATATTCTCGATTTTTATCCTCTTCAAATTGTCTCTGTATTTCCAAATTAGATTGTTTTATCTGTTCTAACGGTGATATTATTGGCTCGTATTTTTTCTTCAAGTTAACTGCAGTCTCTGATTGTAATCCTTTCAGATTATTATATTTTTTGATTATTGAATTTCTCAGACTTTGTAACTGATTTTCTAATTGATTACTTGCATTCAATTTACTCCTGATTATATTATTATTATTAGCTAATTGACTTAACCTATCTCTACTCCTCCTTCCTTGACACTTAGTTTTTCTATCTGGTTTCACATGTATATGTTTTCTATCACCCATTTTAAACATTACCTTATGAAGGTTTGTTATTAACTGAAGTCTATCAATGATAGTGTTAACTTAATTAGAATAATTTCTATTTGTTAAAAATTTGTTATAAAAACATTTAAATTCTCTCTATATTTTCCAATATGTTTCTTACAGTCTGTAAATATAGAAACAAAATAATGACTTCCCTTAGTCCATACCTCTGTACACATGTTTTTGAATTTATTATAATCCATATCAGCATTAACAAAATCACGATAAACTAGTTTTAAATTTAAAGGATCCATTTTGAAAATCATCAGAATATTAGCATTATCTCTCAGTAAATGCTTCGGTATGCAAGCATAACTTTGAATAAGCGTATTCACTCCATTATGTCTTCCCATTGAAAAATAGCTTTTTATTATTGGTAGGTTACTTGTTTGAAGATCATCAAATATAACTCAGCTATCTTTTGCTATTTTGGTTGGATGTGGAATATTAATCGTATCACTTGATTTAATAAACTTAACTCTACTTAATTTAGAAAATACTTTATCCAGAAATATGTATTTATCCTGTTTCAAACTTTTACTGAATAGATATAGATGACTGAAACTAAGTCCATCAGTATTGAAAATTAAATTCAATACTAGATTTGATTTTCCACATCCTGATGGGCCTACAATTAATGCTCTAACATTGCTAGGAAATAAACTTCCATGTTTATTTTTATTTTCCTGTTCAGTGGAACAAGAACAAATAACCAATTCATCAAAGTCGACAATAGCTAATCCATTTTCATTTTTTTTTTGAAATATCTTTCTCTTCTACCATAATATTCTATGTTGTTAGTATGAGGACTTCCTTACTACTGTTCAATCAATTATATGTGTACATACTTAATCAGACTAAACCAGCTTCATATATTATTCTAACTTACACATACCTTTACAACTAGAGTAGCTTGGTTTAATTCAATAAATCAACATAGAATGAGAAACATTATACAGCATCTATTTTTGATAATTCTTTACATAATTCAAGTATATAGTTTACATTCATTAAATATGGTATGTGATAATCAAAAATGTGTACAATATCAACTTTATTTTTCAAACTTTTGTCAATAGTTATAATAATTTTGCATTTATTTATTCGTAACTTACAACTAATACATTTATTCCTTAAACCTCTACAAGTATTACTACTACTACTACTACTACTATTACAATTAATTTTCATATTCAAAGCTTTAGTATTTAATAGTTTTATTCTCTCCTCAATTAATGAGTTCATCATGATTTCTGTAAAAAAAGTTAAAGTTATAGTTTGTACAACATTGCTGATTCGCCACACATTTTCATAATTTCAAATGTAAATCTTACACTATCAATGTTTTTATCTGTTAACCTATCATCAATGAAATAATACATTTGAATATTCAACCAACCTAATGAATTACAATAGCAAAATCCAGGAATTTCCTTTAATTCACATCTTCGATGTCTATCAGCTATATTCTTATTTATAATATAACATACGCTTATATGTTCTGACTTCTGTTCTTCACTTTTACCAGGTTTTATAAATGTTAAATATTCCTCAAACGTTAGTCCTTCTTTTCCGAAATTATTCAATTCTAATATTGTTTTGTCAATAAGTTCGAAATAACAACATCTATATTTTTTATCGATTTTATTCGAAAAATAGTTCTTATCAAATGAAATTGAATCCATCTCCAATCTGAAATTAAACATAATATGCTGTCAATCTTGTTCTAGCCCACTCTCATCTGAACAATCAGATAAAAAATTCCAGATAAGTTCATTTAATTGTTCTTTTGTTAAATGTTTATTTTTTTCTGTTATACATTTTTCAATTTTATTGATAGACTCTTCAAGATGTGCACAATCACATCTCTATGAAACTGGCCGATCTTCCCCCCTGTAAGCATCATATGTTGTACCGTATAAGTCACAAACTAAAATATGATTATAGTTATCACTATGCCAAACTCCTAATTTTTCATAGTCTCTCACAAATGCTAGATATTTCATATTTGTCCATCCTTTTTCTGCTAACTGGTTCAATAATTGCTGATGCATCTCCAATAGTTCAGTTAGTTCACAACGATAACTTTGTATTCTTGGCATTTTTTCTAAAGAAACAGAATCATATTTACGTAATTCATTGAAATGTCTATTTATAATATATACTGAGCTTATATATTCATCAAATGATTTCGTTCGACAGGTCATATCTGAAAACATATTAAACTATAACTTGGAATGATCAGCATATATAATCAATTGTAAAATATTTACTTAGTTAGTAATTGACTCTTATCTATCCAAGACAGTTCACTAAAACCGAGCCACTTTACGAGATAATGCTTTCCAACTTTCTTTAATATTCTCTCTACAAGATAAACTTGCATTTCATCTAAAGTTAACTCTGATTTCTCTAATTCTTGTTCATAAAATTTACCTAAGATTTTTTCATTATTTAAATCTTCCAATTCATAAGTAGGTGGAATGCTTGCATGAACTGATATAACTTTATAGAGCTCTGGACTCCAATTAATTGTATAAGATTTATCGAATATAGCTCTTTGTTTACTAATTCTCACTATATCATTGATTTTGAAGCGTGGTTTGATTATCTTTTTACCCTTTAAAGCTTTCAATTTACGTTTATTCAACTCGTTAAGAATTTGACGTTCATGTTTCTTTCTTACCTGAGAAGGCTTTAACTTTATAACAGAATGTACTGTATTATTATAATCTATAACAGTTTTATCTAACGAGTCAATCCATCTTAATGATCCAGTTATAGTAAAGTTTTTGTATAATTTAGACTTAATAGTTCTATTTAAACGTTCTACTAATGCAGCTTTTATATGCAAATAAACATGATAGTGATTAATTTTATATTTTTTGGTGAGTTCAGAAACCTTTGCATTAAAAAACTCCTTCCCCATATCTGTCTGAAAATTTTTTAATTTAGGATTATTTTTAAAAATTAATTCCAATGCTTTACTAACCTCTTCAGCACTCTTCGTTTTTAATTTTATTGCAAAAGCAAATTTAGTAAATGCATTCACAGCAGAAAGAAAATACTTATAATTATCATTAAATTTGTGTAAAGGAA